>NW_026526654.1:44820843-45050843 GCF_024362965.1 Panthera pardus
TGGAGCTGTTTAGCTATATTGGGAGGGTAGAATGTGAGGACTATGTTACAGCAGTAAGACGTGACATGGCATGTGCTGTGTTGGGATTTGTTGAGCTGTGGGTGCTTTGTGGTTCACAAGTCCAAAGAGTGAATGATTTCAGCAACCAGAAAGCCACTCTGTACCAGCTGAATATTTTCCCTTGAGTGTCTTACTCTATTTATAAAACTGGTGCTGAGAAAATACAATTAACTAAAGGAAAAGAAAATTTATGTTAAGCCATTGATAACATAAGCAAGGTTTTATTTGGAGAATTGGACTTATATCTAAATAAATTGAATTTTATGAATTCTAATGTAAAAACATAATGTAATTTATAATGTAAATTTTTAAATGTATGATAAACCTGGAGTTGTAACCCTCTTAATAAATAGATAATTAACAAATACTAATCCAGCCAAAGTTTTGAAACAGAAATCTAAATCAAGAGAAGCCACTTGCTTTCAACTTATCTCTATTAAATAGGGAAGATGAAAGGGAAAGTTTTGATGGTTAATGGAAAAGAACCAATGAGAATAAGAGTTCCAGATCCCAGATTATATTTTCCCTGACTGATATGGTTCTTATACAGCAAAATTTTCACCTGAGATCTTTTCAGTAAAGGTTTCTGGTTTTGAATATGTGATTACAAATGTGCAAACACACACATCACACCACAAATACACACACACACACACACACCCCGTATTTCTTTTGAACTAGTTCAATAACTAAATGTGTTGGCATTTTAACGTTGCTGATTTAGTAATAAGGACAGGTGGTGTTCTCCCTCCTGGGAGAGTTATAAAAGCATTCATATATTTTGCAAATTATTTTGTTCTTTGTTTTATTTTAAGGCTTGTCTTATTGAAACAATGTACAGCTTAAAAATTGTACATTCATTCAGCATATTCTAAAAGAGTCATCTGTCAAAGTGAATCAAAGATAGAGCTCATAGTAGACTTTTGTACAGAAATTTCATAACTGGGCTTAAGTAAATCTGGATTTCTTAATAAAAGCAATTCACAATTTATATAGCACATATGTAGTGAAATAATGTACTACCCCTCAACATTTTTGTACTGCATAATCATTCTAATGGGTGGCTGTCAAATCTTTAGTTGTAGAGTATTGCATATTCATTTATTCCATCCATAGTGTGGGTGGGGGGCAGGCAGGGAAGTGGCAGAATGCTTATTCTTTTAGAAAAAGATGAGGTATAGGGGGCAGCTATTATCCTATGAAATCACTGTGATGTGCAGAATCTCTATTAAGTCAAAGGCAAATGCATGACTGAGGCTACTTGAGTTAAGATTCCTGGCTTTGCACTCTTAGCAGCAGAATGAATGGAAGGAAGAGGAGGTGTCGAGTAAATACTCTGTTCTAAAGTAGAACTGTTTCATGGAATGGCCCTACCTTACCATCCTATACCTCCTCCCTTAACTATTTGTTAATAAGTTTAAGGTCAGTAGAGACTTCAGATAAAGGACCTGGGTGGGGGATAGACCTTAAAGAGAGGAAAGGAATGTTTATACCATATATAAGCTATGGATATCCCCCCCCCCAAATATTATAGAAAATATAACTGGTTGGCAAATTTAGATGTGTATTTTACCCATTGGTGAACCTTTCTGGGCTATTCAGAATTAGGTCTTGTGTAACATTGGGAGTATAAATGTGTGTGTGTGTGTGTGTGTGTGTGCACGCACGCACGTGTCCACGTGTACACCACAGGTTGCCATCCCTTGTTATACACATTGTTGGTCTTGTGTTTAGTTAAACACCATAATTACAAGGTAATACAAGTCATTTGTCTTACTGTGGCTAAATAAAGAAAAAAATGTGTGCCAGAAATGAAATGAATGAGTTTCTCATGAAGCTAAACGAACAAGTTTGCTGTCTGCAAACGGTCTCAGAGCGGAGGAGTGTTAGAATCCCTGTTAATCGATCCATCCATTTCCAGCCATGGCGCGAGCTCACTGGCTTCTGCATGTGCACACAGCAGCTCTGGTCTTAGCTGTTACTGGTGGGTAGATCCAGAGATTGGGGGGAAATAAAGAGTCAGGCCAGCAGGTTCAACTTCTTATTTCTCAGTAGCTTCCTATAATGATTCCACCTCTAATGAGGTGAATTACTACTGCATGAAAAAGGAGAAAAAAGGGTTTTGGCCATCTTAGCTAATAAATCACATTGACTGCATGGCTGATCAGATCAATTGTGCATAAATCAGTGCCTTAAAGAGTCTTAAACTAAGATTCTACCAAAGACCAATCGATCTACTGGCTTGTGTAACGGCACGATCTCTTGCCTATAGCAAACTGAACAGGAGTCCACAATATTGAGACTGTTAATATGCTGTCAAATGTTGAAATGGATGTTTTCAGATCTCCGAGGCATGGCCAAGATGAGTAAAACAGTTGTGACTGTGTCAAGTCAACTGACAGATATATTTTTGTCTTCTCTAGTTCACTTTTGTTAGCTAGGTTAGCAAGAAAATTCAATTCTCAAGACATACATGAAAATTCGGGTGTGAAGTCTTTGTTAATAAGCATAATTTGAGGGGATTGTTTCCAACAAAAATATTATTATGTTATTTCCAAAAGAAATTGTCATGAGGATCCAAGAGAAGTATTTCATTACCACAATAGCTGTAGATTTGAGATTTACTCATCTATAGACAACTTGGAGTCATGAGAACAATCAAGAAACTTGATTTCAAGTTCCGATGATATCAATTACTAGCTGGGAGATGTTGGGTTAGTCAACTGGAACCTCCATATTGTCAAATGTAAAATAGGGATAATGAAGATAACTTTTCTATTTATTTCAAAAGAAGGTTGCGAGAATAGGAATGTGATAATAGTTATTTGAAAGCATTTCAGAAATGGTAAGGTACTTTTGAAGAGTTGTTATCTCTTTAGAATTCTCAATTACTTCTTTATTGAGATATAATCTACATATAACATTCCACAACTTTAAAGTGTACAATTATATACTTCAAAGTTGCTAAGATACTAGACCTTAAATGTTCTTACCCAATTGAATTTTTAAACTCCTTTTACCAGAACAGCTTATAAAAGCATAAAGAAAATTCTACTTTGGCCCTTGCTATCACACTTTTCACCTCTTTTTAAGGAAATAACAGTGAAATTATAACAACTGGGACGAAGAATTTGGGAATTTTGAAAAATTACAAAGTCTTTTTAGAAATATAATATTACTAAAATTTTATTGGCAGTGCCTTTCAAAAATATTTTTAGTAATGGTTAACATGGTTAAATCTTTGAAAAGCAAAAAAAGACAAAATATAGCCACAGCATATGAAAGGATAACTTACTTAATTTCGCAGAGAATGTCATTCAATATCTATGGTAACTGCCATGCAATTCTCTAAGAAAGTAGAGATTCCAGAGGAATTTAAATCAGTTATTTTCTTTTTCTTTATGCTAAAGCAGGTGCTATCGAAACTTTGATTTCTTTTTAAATTGGCTAGAGCATTCTATTATAGTTATGTCTCTAAGATTTTCTTAAACCAAATACATAATCTATAATTATTCTCTACCAAACATCCCCAAATCCCCCAAATGATTATTTTCTGTAGTCTCCTATTTTGAAAATAAATTTGGGATAGGCATTCAAGCATCTTAACATAAAATTTGGTGTCTGCCAAGTATTTTGTGAACTCATCAATATAATATAATGTTCCCTATTTCAGAATACCATTGTTCTGCTTTTGTTTGTAGATTTATGACAATGTCTTGACATTTTTGTAAATTATGTAACACACACTGTTTCTCCCTTGTTATATTGTGAAATTTAGTAGGTTGTTGAAATTGGATCTGATTGATTTTCTCCTTGGCATTTGTCTACAAAAGCATTTCATGTCTAAAATTCACGAGAGGAGGAGAAACCCAGGTGGATTTCTTTTGCTGCATTTTTCCTTTATGTATCTAAAGTTTTGAAATATTTGTGATCAATTGTTAACAGTTTTAAATGTATCTATAGAGGTTTTGCTGAAAGAGCATAGTTGGCTATTTCTTGAACTTCTTAACTAACTTAGAAACTTGAGTAAATTTAATTTCTGGTGAATAATAATTACCTCCCTGGGATTATTGTAGAAGATTATGTTGCACCTATTGTTAAAACTTTCAAGTATTTTCTGGCATATAGTAGGCACTCTTATTATAAGTACAATTGACTTTTTAAAAGAAATGTTGTTTGCATATTACTGAATTATATTAAAATATTCTTATGAGATTCTTAGTTTTAGAGCATTTTTTTATTATGATCAAGAAATTAAAGCATGAATAGAAATGTTTGAGACTTTGATGTAGGAAAAAAACCCCAAAATAAACATGTAGAATATTAGTTCTTAAGTAGAATATAAGATGTCTTTGCTTCCTGAATGTATCCCATGTTCTTGTAGTACTTAAAGCACACATACTTAAACCTTGTATATGTTACACCCATAGGTTTGTAAGGTTGAGATTTTGTCTTCATGTCAGTTATTATTAATTAATGTTTAGCCATTGGATTAATTATGAAAGGTCCCCACGTACATAATTTTTAAAGCACCTGAAATTCATGGGGCACCTGGGTGGCTCAGTTGGTTAAGCGTCCAACTTTGGCTCAGGTCATGATTTCACAGTTAGAGTTCAAGCCCTGCATTGGGCTCTGTGCTGACAGCTCAGAGCCTGGAGCCTGCTTAAGATCCTGTGTCTCCCTCTCTCCCTCTGCCCCTCCCCTGCTCTCTCTCTCTCCCTCTCAAAAATAAATAAACATTAAAAAAAAGGTTTTTTTTTTTAATTTTTTTTAACGTTTATTTATTTTTGAGACAGGGAGAGACAGCATGAACGGGGGAGGGTCAGAGAGAGAGGGAGACACAGAATCCGAAACAGGCTCCAGGCTCTGAGCTGTCAGCACAGAGCCTGATGCGGGGCTTGAACTCACGGACCGCGAGATCATGACCTGAGCCGGAGTTGGATGCCTAACCGACTGAGCCACCCAGGCGCCCCCAAAAAAAGTTTTTTTTAAGCACCTGAAATTCGAATTGAACGGCCAGACCAAATGTAAGGGTATATACGTCTGCTGTTTAAAACACTACCGATGATAAGACTTATCGCTACTATTATCTGTGATTATTATATGTTAGAAATGTGTTCAGTAGGATATCTCTTTTTCTTTCACTCCATATAGTAGCCATTAGAGGCAGGTTCAATCTGACTTTAAAGAATGTTAAGGGCACTGAGGATCAGAGCAGTTAGTTAACTTGCTCACAATTACACAGCTAGTACATAGCAATCGAAGGGAATTGAAGTGAGGCAATTCAATTTTAGAACTTTATTTTCTATGTTATGTTTTTCTATTCAAATAACAGTTAACCTGTGACTCTAATATAGACTATAGGTTGACAATTATAAATTGTTTGGAAAAAATAGTCATAATATTCATTTCTTGAAAATATTCAAGATGTATGTGTGTGCTCTGTGTCTGTAGCAATTTAGTAATTTTATGGGAAAACTTTAATATTGTTTATAGTTCTGAGATTTTTAGAATCATTGTTACACTGACGGTGTAGAGCAAGCCAGTTGTAATTTATTTCTTCATGAGAAATGCAGAAGTGACATTAAGTTTTATATCCATTAACACTGTGGATTAATTTTCATCATCTCTTTAAGAGATAGAAGCCTATTGTATACCCTTCCAAGTAAAACAGTATATTCTCTTACGCCTTTTTTATTTCTTCAATCTTGTTACGATGTATTTTTTAAATTTTGAGTTCATTATCATCAAAGGGAACCTTACCACAAAACAAACCATACAGTATGGTCAAATTTTACCGATAAGATAAAATTGAGAACAATTACAGTATTAATTTATTAAACTAATTCATGCCTTCAGATCAATGGTTATTGGTGGGGAGTAAGAAATATATAAGAATAATTGGGCTATCATCTATTGTAATTCCAGTCCTTTCCTGACAGATTCTAATTCACCCTCTGTGCCTGTTTTATAGTTCCACTGAGTACTATTATTAGAGTAAGCCACACCTATTACTCAAAGGTTATCATTTCTAGTAGTTACAAATAGGCTATTTTTAGAAGCTCAAAATCTATTCATCTGGGCATAGAGTTGGGATTTAAACCTTCGTTGTGTAGTACAAAAGCCTACTCTCGGCAGAGTTTGTACCAATCGCTTCCTGGTTTTTAAACTGGAAAGTAGCCATGGAAAGTTTGGGGTTGGGTCTGTTTTCCTTCATATGTTTTTTGAAATAAGCCTCATCATCCCATCTCAATTACCCACCTGTATGCCTTCTTCCGTCCAGATAGTTTGCTATTCTTTTTGATCCTTAGATCTTTAATTTTTTTTTTTCCCGCAGCAGAAAAGGTACTTTGATATTTTGGCATCCTCATACTCCATGTGAAGAACTTGTTGTTTATCAGATTGGCACATTTCTGTGATGTGCAAGTTCCTTTGGTAGGTAGGGTACGTGTGTCACTGTGCTCATTTTTGTTTATTCACTTTAATCAAGTGTGGGAAATAATGTTTCTTTACCAGGTAATTATTATGTGTGGAAAGTGATGGAACTCTTGTTCTAGGATATCTACAGTTAAGGTAAGGAGTTAACTGTGGTAGCACTAAATATATAGAATTTTTCTGTTAATATATAGTGTTTCATCAAAGTCTTGCGTGTTAATATATTAAATAAATCAAGACAAAGAGGTATATCATTTAACACTAATTCAAGAGAGAAGGTGTAGTGTTTACACATAAGTTTTAGCAATGATTCCTGTGTTTTTAGTGGTTGTTTGCTGAATTACATCAACTGTGTGTTGAAAAAGTGGCTTGGGCCTTGAGGTTTTTAACGATCTGTGTGAATTCAGGATTGAGTTCATCAGTAGACTGATGATGGTGCCTTTGCTTTGCCACCCTTTTATCCCTGCCTGGGTGGCCGGTCCAGGATGATTTGAACTACTTAGTCACACCTTATGTCATATGAAACTAACAATATTATGTGAAAGAAGTAAATTCATGGAAAACCTCAGTAGTTCTGCTTTAAGATGGTAATTTTAAACACACCAGAATCATGCAGTTTTAAATTCTATTTGTTCATGCTCTTGGGAGTCTCAAACCTTTACTTCCTCCTTTGTAACTTTTAGTGCCAGGATTCAGGTGAGGGACACTTCTGTGAAAAGACAAGGATCCCCTGAAAGGAAGCAGTGCCATTTTCACTTCCTCTAGAGACTCCTGACCTTAAAGATCTCGTTCTGTCCTTTTTCTGCTAAGAAGTTTGAGCCTTTGCATTTATGGCTTCCCTAGGGCAACAGTGGTACTTTTGCGCAAATAGTATGCTCATTTAAATGTTTTTAAGCAATAAATGGTACCAGGTTTAAGCCAGGCGCAAAGTTGCCCGTAACCTTCACAATACATATATCTTTCTATGAAATCCTAACACAATGCATGGTCCATGCACTTTTTCTTTGGTTCATTATGCTGTCTCATCCAAGGGCACTGCAGTCAGGTCTTGGTATATAGTATATTCAAACTGAATTTTATCTTCACTTGTTTGTGTCTAATAAATAAAAGTTTCTTGAAGAAATGTAAATTTCATTGTAGTGTCGCAGATTCAGAATTTAGAGTGCTGTTGTTTTTCAAAATCGAATAGAGTCCCAGAAGCATCATGGCTGTACTTCAAATCACTTTCAGGTAATGTAGGACAGTAAATAAGGAGCCATACACAATTTTCATAATGTAGTAGTTTTGATATTGGAATGGTAGAGGTACTTCTAGTCCACAAGCTGTGAAATGTTATTGGAAATTAAGAATCCCTTTAAATGGGTTATGTCCCCACTTCAATATTCATCTTGTTAGCCAGTGTTCTAACAGGACACCCACAAGTCTTCAACAAGTCAGAACAGTTAGATAGCTTTTGACTGGGAAATCATTTTTCAGCCCATTATCAACTTTGCTGAGTAAATTCTAAGAGAAATATTTAAAAATTTGACTTTGAATAGTAGGTGAGTATATGTAAAGTATCTCCTGTATTTTTTTTTTTTTTTGGTCTTTCTCCACTAACAATTCCTTATAATTCTTTATCATCCTTTTTCCAAGTCTCCTTGGAATTCATGCTCTTCCTCCGTTTCTCACTTGACTCCGCTGTCAGCGTCTTCTACAAAATCTGCCTTTGCACCACGGGATGGTTATTCCTCTTCTGTTGTTAATCCTGTTTTTTGTGCACTTACTCCAGACACTAACCTAGTACATTCCTTATTTCATGTAATCCCCACAACAGCCCTATTTCCATTTTCCAGGGAGGGCACTGAGTTACAGAGAAGTTAAATAAATCACCCAATACTAATAAGTAAGTATTAAACGGAGTTGGTCTCTTATCCTACGCTGCACTCCTACCCTAAGGAGAGGTGCAAAAACCCATTTGAGCTTCAGTTTTCTCAGTTGTAAGGGAGCGTAACACCTACCCAGCAAGATGAGGATTTAAGGAAAGGAGACCGGGGGCGCCTGGGTGGCTCAGTCGGTTAAGTGGCCGACTTCGGCTCAGGTCATGATCTTGCGGTTTGTGAGTTCGAGCCCCATGTCGGGCTCTGTGCTGACAGCTCAGAGCCTGGAGCCTGTTTCAGATTCTGTGTTCTCCCTCTCTCTGACCCTCCCCCGTTCATGCTCTGTCTCTCCCTGTCTCAAAAATAAATAAACTTAAAAAAAAATTTTTAAGGAAAGGAGACTGAAAATGAAAGTTAAATGTCCTAGAATTCATAAACTGCATAGAGGTTTAGTAGGAATTCATTAACTGTCCTGTACCATTTTCCTTTTTCCCTGTATTCCGGGTCGTACTTGGGAAAGAGAAGTCAAGAATTAGCACTTACAGTTAGTCAGTAGAAAGACCATGGTGTCCAGCTTCCTGGTGGCAGTTGTACAGTGACCTTAGAAAACTATAGAAAGGTTTTCCCATTACTAGAGAGTCCAGTCCCACTCACTAATAATACTTGGTTGTCTCCAATGTCACAAACAGATGTGTTTGCTTACGTGAGACAACCACCGTCCAGAGCAGACTCTAGGCTGGCAGCTGTAACTAAATTTAATGTTCACCAACATCTCACAGTTTATTCATGGTGACAAGTACTTCGATTCAAGTATCCTTCCAGTGGATTGAGAAAAATGGGCATATCCTGTCACTGACCAACAGCTTAAACTTTTGGCTGTTTCTAGAGATAAAATTCAAGAAGAAATTGCTTCCTCGTTAGAAAACAGATAGAATTATGTTTTTAATGTTCTATTTTGAGTTGCTGCACCATACAGATAAATACTAAAATATTACATTACTGCTGTTAGCAACCTGTGAGGAAAACAGAGAAGTATATACAAGGCAGATTTGGAAGACAATAAAGAAGTAAACAAAAAGGTTTAACGTTTACAAACTTTTTCTGGTTAAAATCTTGTGACTTCATAACATCCACACATTTTAGGTTTCAGAAAACATCATGGCTCTCTGGAAAATGAAGGCTCTCCCTATGAAGATTGCCCTTGTAGGCTTTTAAAACGCACCGTAAGATATTTCCTTGGACCAACAGAGCAACTGTGCCCTCATACTCTAGATATAGGCTAAGATTTTTTTTGCGTGTCCTCCCTTAATTTTACACATGCTCTTTATCTTTTTTAAGACAGAAAGAAAAGTGATAAACTCTTCCTTCAAGTCTATAAATCACACCTCTCTTGAAATCCAAGCATAAAGACATGAACATGATGAAAATTAGAATCAAATTTATCTGCTCAGATATTGGTATGGCCTTTAGAACTTTACTGTGTTCTTTTTACATATTTTATTGGCTTGCTCTCTTTTCACTTTATCCCTTTCTGTTCCTTTCGTTCATTTCGCATCTTTCACTATTCTTTATTCTAATTTTGTAGTATGAGCAAAGGATACATCTATATTAGTGAATTTAATTAAGGCTTCTGAAATTAAAACAAAATGAGACACAAATGTGCAAATGCCTAGAATGACATTTATTTATTTATTTATTCAGTTATTTTATTATTTTATTTTAGTTTGCTTTATTTTTTTTTAATTTTTTTTAACGTTTATTTATTTTTGAGACAGAGAGAGACAGAGCATGAACGGGGGAGGGTCAGAGAGAGGGAGACACAGAATCTGAAACAGGCTCCAGGCTCTGAGCTGTCAGCACAGAACCCGACGCGGGGCTTGAACTCACGAACTGTGAGATCATGACCTGAGCCGAAATCGGCCGCCCAACTGACTGAGCCACCCAGGCGCCCCTATTTTTTTATTTTAGAGAGAAAGAGCCTAAGTAGGAGAGAGGGGTAGGGGGAGAGAGAGAGAGAGAGAATTTTCAGATGGCTCCGTGCTCAGTGTGTAGTCTGCTGTGGGGCTTGATTCCATGACCCTGGGATCATGACCTGAGTCAAAATCAAGAGTCGGATGTTCAACCCACTGAGCTAGCCAGGCACCTCAGAGTGACAATTTTTTGAAAAGACACTAATATCATTTCCAAAGATTGTAGATTGGTCTGGCTGGAGATCAGGATATACTTGTTAACCAGGGGTGGGAGATTGGGTTGCAAATATAGACACTGGCAAGCTCAGGAGGGTTCTTATGTGAGATGACTAAGGAATTTGAACATTATGGTAATGATGAAAAATCAGTGGAAGATGTATTTCTGTTGAAAGATTCTTACTTGGAGAAATGATTAGAGTTGTGTTTTGGATAGAGAACACTCTGACCCTTAGAAGGGTGAACTAGAAAATGTTAAGCTAGAGACTATTACAGTAATCCAGTTTGAAATAACCGAGGCTTTAGCTTAAGGGAGCAGTCATGAAAATTGAGGGAAGAAAAAAGATAAAAGAGAAATTAAATTAACATATACTTAATGAGATGTTTGAGGAAAGAGAAGTGAGTTAAGATGAACTCTCTAGTATTTGATGAGCAAACAGTATTGTGAGTCATAAGACCATGAAGAAGAGAAGTTTTTGGTGAATGTAAATAATTCCATTTTGAAGGCTTTGAGTTCTAGTTCCTTAGTATTATCCAGCTGATGTCAAAAGCATGTATCTGGGATTCAAGGGCAAAATCAGGAAAGGAACCAGAGTTTGGGTGTGAACTTTGGAAGAAATTTTGAGATGAGATTTAGGAGGTGTGGACTGTAGCCATAAAATAATGAATGGGATTTTCTGAGAGATTTGGTAATTCCTTTATGAATTGACAACATTTTAATAGTTTTTCTATGACATTAAAAACACTGCTTTTATGTCTCCTGGCTTCAAATAACTTTTTCAAAACCACTTATCAACTTTTAAAAGAAAAA
Organism: Panthera pardus; assembly: GCF_024362965.1. Lineage (NCBI taxonomy): Eukaryota > Metazoa > Chordata > Mammalia > Carnivora > Felidae > Panthera > Panthera pardus. The sequence goes on from NW_026526654.1 coordinate 44,832,195, forward strand.
AATATTCTCAAATTCCAGAGGTCAAATATTATTTTTCCATTATGAATTATTCAAAGTTAAATGGAAGTCAAAGATAGAGATTTGCAGAGAGCAGGTCTTTCTATGCTGCTGAGTCATGATTAGGACTCTAAGAAATACCTTTATTGTGTTTGATTCTATACTTGTGATAATAACTAGTGTCAAAAGAGGAGAACATTCTGTACCGGAATTCGAAAAATACCATTGATTAAAAATGAAAGCTCTGTTAACAGAGTTCACCTTAAACTCTCTGCTGACCTTTCTGTAGGAAAGCTGCTGCTGCAGAGCACAAACTCCACGGAAGGCAGCAGCAGATTCAGCTTGCAGAGTGAATTTATGGGCTGACCCAAGGTGATTTATTCCAATGCTAGAAGGTAAGACAAGTGTTCAGGATTGTACTTTAAAATCAACACTGGGGCGCCTGGGTGGCTCAGTTGGTTGAGCGTCCGACTTCGGCTCAGGTCATGATCTCACAGTCCGTGAATTTGAGCCCCGCATCGGGCTCTGTGCTGATGGCTCAGAGCCTGGAGCCTGCTTCGGATTCTGTGTCGCCCTCTCTCTCTGCCCCTCCCCTGCTCATGCTCTGTCTCTCTCTGTCTCAAAAATAAATACAAACATTAAGAAAAACAAATTAAAAAAAATCAACACTAACAATTAGGGACAGCAAATGAATATCATGATACCACTTAAAGAGTAAGAGATTGATCTAATGTAAATCAATCTCAACATAAACAAACTAAAATTGCTTCAAAATTACTTTTTAAAAAAAAATTTTTTTTTAACGTTTATTTATTTTTGAGACAGAGAGAGACAGAGCATGAACGGGGGAGGGGCAGAGAGAGGGAGACACGGAATCGGAAGCAGGCTCCAGGCTCTGAGCCATCAGCCCAGAGCCCGACGCGGGGATCGAACTCACGGACCGCGAGATAGTGACCTGAGCTGAAGTCGGATGCTTAACCGACTGCGCCACCCAGGCGCCCCCAAAATTACTTTTTAACTCAACATTCTCATACCAGATAGCTTATAAACAGTGATGCACCTTGGTTTGGGAGACATGATTCTTTCAAGGGGTTGATACCAGAATTTGGTTTCCCTATATCCTCATTTTATTGATAATTCTATTTATCTAACTTAGGTACCCAATCTAATTCTTAGAGTCTACTTAAGAGAAAGACTCTTAACTTCACTAAATTGGTGACTTTTTGTATATACAAAAAATGTCTTTGTTAAATAAGAGAACATAATTACAATAAAAAACAACCTAGAGAACTACTACTGTGACATCTATTAAGGAATAATTCATTGTTCTCACTGAACTTTTTTTGCTAATATTCTTCAAATAAGGTGACCCTTCAATACTCCACCATATATATACATACATATATATATATATATGTATGTATATATATGTATATATATATATACACACACACACAACTATGCAATTATATTTGCAAACTTCAAAATATCTATCAACTCCCTATTAACAAAAATGATTCCACTCAGAATAAGAGTTTACCAGTTTGTATTTAGTTTTTGAGTTTATATTTTTTCATCTTTTTTACTAATAATTCAATGCAATATTCTCAAGATTTTGAAGTTTAAGCTCTACCTTTTTGTAGGTAGTCACGTCTCTGATAGACCTTTCATATTGGCGTGTCTGTCTCGCCTGCCACCATTCTTTTTCTCTAATAAGGTCACTATTGATTTGATTGGAGGAAGAATATAAGCAGTCTTAACTTTTGTTGTTGTTTGGGTTTACCAATGTTGACTTTATACCTACTTGGGAGAGAGCAATGATAACTGAGAGTAGTAAAGTAATTACCCAAATTTCCAGCCCAGCTGTTTGACTCCCGTCCCACTACTTAACTTCAACAGAATTTTTTTTTAATGTCTATTTATTTTTGAGAGAGGAGAGAGTAAGTGTGCATGAGCGGGGGAAGGGTAGAGAGAGAGGGAGACAGAGGATCTGAAGCAAGCTCCGTGCTGTCAGCACATGACCTGAGCAAAGTCCAAGGCTAACCGAATGAGCCACCCAGGTGCCCCTAACTTCCAACAGAATGTTAAAAAAAACACATATTTTAGAGTTGCTACTTTATACAAATGAATAAATGAATGAATTAATTAATAAATAATCCCTTCCCTGAATGTGCATAAATATAGTATATCTTAACTACTGAAACTGGTGAAATCCAATAGCTGTTTCATAGGAGGTCTATGAAAAAGTGTTCAATAAATAAGTTTTTATATATTATCTTATTTGTAAAGTTATTCAATGCATAGAGATTTCAGTTAAAATAAATTCCAAATGAAGGAAAATATTTAGGAAATACTACCTTAAGTTTGCCACTGGACAATGGTGCATATTCACTTGATTCTTAATCTTTTCTTATTTCACAATTATTATTAGTCTCCCTTTGTTGTTCAAACTAAGAGGAATAAATAATACGTGTGTGTATGTGTGTTTGTGCATGAATTGATAAAAAAATTATCTTTCATGTATTTATTCAACGCATATTTATTATGCACTTAATGTGGGACCAGCATTCTTCTAGGTGCTTTGAATCTACCAGTGAATACAATAGACAAAAATCCCTGCCTTCACAGAGCTTATATTCTAGTGGTCATGGTCGGGGGTGAAGAGATAGACAATAAATAATAAGCATAATAAATAAGCAAATTACATAGTTTTAAAATAATACATACCATAAAAAGGAGGTCAGGGTGAGGGAAGTTTAGAGTGTGGATAGTGGGACAGCTGAAATTTTAAATGTAGTCAGAGTAGTCCTCATTGGATAACTGACATGAGTCAAGCCTTAAAGGGATGAGAAGAGCTGAAAGTCATTTTAAGAAAGTTTATTTCTCTTTGCATTTCCTCTGGCTTTGATTTCCAGTCTTGTAAAGGAGAGAAATGTGGGTCAGAGGTAGTGCAATAGACTTTTCATTATAAAAAGTAAGGAAAGCTTAAAAATTTATCTGCAATTCCAAGGTATAAGAGCATACCAGACTATAGATAAAAACCAGTTTCTTAGTTTTTTTAATGTTTCTTAATTTTTTTTTTTTTTTTTTTTTTTGAGAGAGGGAGAGCGCCAGTGGGAAGGGGCAGAGAGGGGGATGGAAGAGCCAAAGTTGTGCTGACAACAGAGAGCCCAGTGCAGGGCTTGAACTGGCAAACCACGAGGTCATGACCTGAGCCAAAGTCAGACCCTTAACCAAGTGAGCCACCCAGGTGCCCCTGTTCTTACGGGAGTTCTTTAAAGTCTATGAGTATATTCATCTCTAAAAGTGGGATAATATTACTTGTATTAAAATAAAATCCGGCACATTCAGCACTTAGCACAGTGACTTATTTACTCAATAACTATCAAGTATTAATATTTTGTTAATGTTTGAACTTTGTTTTTTAAAAATAGCTTTTCAAACTATGGTTCCCACCAAATGAAGCTTTCTTTCTGAAGAGAAATTCTCCGGTATCAGGAATTTTCTATAATGGTACATTATTTTTCTATATGGTAGAAGGAAGAAAATGTATGATTTGGAGTATTTTGGATATATTTATTATTAGGCAATACCTGACCAAGACGAGGTACAACCATTACCAATACCTTAGGCTGAATACACAAGAAAAACTCTTGTTTTCAAGGATTCTGTCCTTATTTGGAGTTTTATAGAAATGCTTTAATTTCTCATTTTAGTAAATAGACTGCAGTGATTACTACCCATTTAGTTCTGTGGGAAGAGATATAAATATCCTAAATGCGATAAAGAATGTCCAGGTCTAAGTGATTTTAATAGTAGAACATTTCTAGTAGATATTAGAAAGCCAGCGCATTATGCTTTAATGTACACTTCTTTATTGTGTTAGTTTCTTTGCTAGAATTCGACTTTCATCATCCTTTCCATCCTTTCCAGGGTGGCATAGGTGGGGCAACCATGAAATTAATTAGCCAAACTGGAACAGTCTTGAGTATGAACAGAGGCAGTATTAATAATTGTGTTGGGACAACAGGTGAAGTAGGACCATCCAGGGCAGGCAGGACATACAGTCCTGGGGCCACAGGGCAGCTTCGATCACCAATACATAGAGGTTCTAGCCTGTAGCTTCGGGATGAGCAGTTTTAAAAAAAGTATGAGATAATTATTACCTCAGGGATAATTTGAGTAGACAAAACAAAATTACCTTACTTGGAGGCAGGCCAGGAGAGCAGAGTTCTTACCCTTGTTTTTTATTTTCATTTTAATAAGGGCTATAGAGTTTCTCACGAATGCCAGTGGTTACAAAGTTGATTAAAATCTCATTCTAATTCAGACTTCTTAAGACACCTTTTTTTTTTTTTAAGTTTACTTCAAGTTTTTTGCTCCATTCCTTGTATTTCTATACATCTCAGTAAAAAAAGGTCTTTATTTGCCTTGGCAAGCTCTCGGCCACTCATTCACGAAAAGTACAGGCCACTTTGTTTTCAAATAGGCTGGTAGGTACTGTGGTCAACTAGCTGCCTTTGGTCTGTTTTGGCCTTACGGTGACCGTATGAGCCAGCATTCCCAAGGCGTTTGCCATGGTCCTCAGCAGCCTCTATGTTAAAAGAATAGTGACTTTTGGTAGGGAATTGAGGCAAAATAGGAACAATTTTGGTGGGCCTGCCTTTTCTATCTCCTTGTGCTTTGCCTGACCAGCAAGATTCTGGGCACATCCTCAACATCACATTCCTCCATCCAGCATGGACAATCACCGAGAGAAGGAAGAGGCGGGCAAAGGGAGAAATAGAAGCAGCAGAGGTGAAAACACGATCACGGGATTTGCAGAATGCTGACAAATATTCAGTATCTATTTAGCTTCCAAAAATGATGCCGCTTCTCTGATTCTCAGATAAAAAAGCATGTGTGCATTACTTCTGTGATCTTAAATGAGTATGATCCCCAGTATTGTGATAGTCACTACTTTTGAAGGGGGAAAAACAAAACCAGTTTTAATAGTGCTTCCAAAAATCCTGGGTCATTGAACTGTTAAGACGGCTACACCCTTTATAAAGGGAGAGAATGGGTCAAAGGCAGGCTAGCAGGAGGTGTAGTGAGGTAAGAGACATGTAAAAAAGTGTGCGGAATTATTTGCTGAATTCTTCAAGTTCTGACTTCATTCTTGGGACTACTTTCTGTTATATAGGTAGCGATTCCAGAAATGATGTCCCATTATAGTATTTTTAGAGGTGCTCTTGGGCACAATAGCTCTAGATAGTGGAGATTAGGTGGATATTCAGGGTCTTTCAGGCTGGTTTACTTCACTGGCTTGTTATATGAGAACCTTGCATCATCCATTTTGCCTCTAATCACGTTTTCCATTTCTGGTGTGTGCTTCGCACATAACCCCAGTTTTATATCATAACACTTGCTGTATCAGCACCCGTTCTCTTTCCAGTGCTCAGTTTTAAACAGCCTCATTATGAAAAATATAGTACTTAAAAACATGGCACAAATGTGTATTACTTCAGCACAAGATAAAGAGATTATTGAGAAGTGCACTGCCTGCTGAACTAACTTTATCCTAAGGGGCATTTCACTATTTTAATTGATTTTTTTCTGTCCATTTTTTTAAAAGAGTCCTTGGAGAAGGTAAATGGTGGATTACTTCACGAAACAAAGGAACACTTAACTTATTTGTTATGACTACCAGTGTCTCCATACTTTCATAAAGTTAAACATTTGCTCATCATTTCAAAATAGCTCATGATGATGAAATAAAATGAAGAGGTACAGTTAGTTCTAACTCTAGCTAGGATCTACTTGATTTTAACATTTCATGTGTGAAGTGCCTGGTGGCTCAGTTGGTTGAGCGTCCAGACTCTTGATTTCGGCTCAGGTCATGATCTCACATCGTGAGATCGAGCCTTGCACAGGGCTCAGTGCTGACAGCAGAGCCTGCTCAGGATTCTCTCTCCCTCTCTTTCTGCCCCTCCCCTGCTCTCTCCTTCTCTCTCAAAATAAATAAATGAACTTCTAAAAACTATTATGTGTTATTTGGGGTAATTAACGTAAGTTTTCCTTATCAGTGGCAATTCTTTGACAAGAATAGGGATCATAATTTGTTGTATCAAATATAATTACTATTAAAATATGTCCTTATTTTAGCTTCTGAAAGCTTTAATTTAGCTAAAATTACAAGATGCTATCAAAGGTTTTCAGATGGAGTCTCCTACTGCTCTAAGTTACAAAAGTTTAGATGACTAAATAGTCATAAATCGCAAAGGCTCAAAGGCTTATAATACCCTCAAGCCCTATTGCCAAGTCCCAGGGCTGTTGTGGGCTCTGGGTTGCAATGTTCATACAAGTTCAGATACAGTTGAATTCAAACACCATCACCCCCCTTGGAAATTTGGCTAATGTAAAAAAAAAAAAAAATCATAGTGTGACATGATATTTTTGTATCTCATAGTTTTAGTTTATCAACAGTGCTGTATTCCACTGTCCCACTTATACTGCAAGTGATGGTATGTGCAAATTAGGTTTACGGACGCTTTCAACTAAAATCAGCTCTTACATTAATTTTCTTCTCCTATTTAGAAGGCAGACCTTGGGTTTTTGTCCTCTAAACATAGAGAGAGTAAAACGCGTGCAAGTGCAAGGTCTTTCTGTGCCTCTCAAAGTCACACAGCTCTAGGTTTGAGAAAAAGTCCTCCCCAGGGAGCAGACCACAGGACTCTTACGTGAGTGGACTCAGGGCCCTTTCTGCAGGTGCTCTGTGGCTGATTCTCCTCTTTCTTTCTGGCCCAAGGGGGACAAATGAATCCAGGCCCTGGGATTCTTTTATATCAGTTTTAGCTCTTCCCTACAAAATATTTTCTTTCCTTCTAGACTTCAAAACTTTCTCCTCAAATATATCTAAGGGAGGAACATTCTAAAGGGAGGACAACTTTCTGAAGCTCTACGGGGTTCATTTTTCTCAAAAAAAAAAAAAAGGACTCATCTTTTTTTTCTTAATTGTCATCCCTGGAAAAAAAGAAGGAAAAAGAAAAATTAAGAAACGTTTGTTCTCTTTTTATAATCAATATGAGATGTTTAAGTATGAAAACAAAGCAATCCCATGTTCGCTCTCCCACTTTCCTATTTAACTTCATCAAACGATGAAAATAGAGTAAACAAAACAGAAGAAGAAGCTGATTCAGTTGAACCTGCCAGGCTGGATGCCAGGCCTCCTGTAACATTTTTTTATATTTCAGTTAGTGGGAAATGTCTTATTTTGAGAAGCTAAATTGACCCAGATTATCATTTGAACAAGTTCCTCTTCTATCATAGCATTCAATTTAGCGAGTTTTAAATCTAGCTAGTATCTACTTGATTTTTAAAGCTCATTGGCTATTTGGCCAAACTGAGCATAGGCTTTGCTCATCTACAGCAGTTTTTTGACAAGAGTGGAGCTTGCAACTGATTTTATCACACGTTGCGATTAAAACATTTTCTCAGTTTAACTTTTGCCCCTACTTCCCACATTAAAGAAAAATAGCAAAGCTTACGTATTTTTTCTGTTTATGTAATCCCCAGGCATTTCAGCTAATGCTTACTTTTCACAATATCTAACATGTTGGAGTCAAAGTCGTTTACAATCGGGAGAGCAATACTCTCATTTAAAAAACGAATTGTTGCCTTATTGTTTGTCTTCAATAGCGATGTTATACATTTGGAAGAAATAAATATTCTCTTTGTCAATAAGAGATCCACTTCATTTATTCCTATTTAGTTGTCTTCTTTTTGTCAGGATTTAGACTAATGAGAAAACCTCAGAAAGATTCTTTACTGTCTAAACACCGAGCACGCAAATGCTTCTCAATAGAAATAACACAAGAAATGCGTTCAAAGACAATACGTAGCTTGAGAAATTCTTGTGTGCTGACAGCTCTCCAGCAGTGTTGTCACAGCAGGAAGACATCAGTTGAAGAAACAGATAGTGACCTCAAAAAAAGTCTGGTCAGCAGTGTGGACAGGGTTTCACAAGATTATAAATCACCCCAGGGTCGCTCTGTTCCCACCATAAAGAGAGCATGGTCGTTTTATTGTAATCTAATAAGAGATGGGAGCAAAGGACAGCTCCAGTGTGTGTTTGCAAAAAAAATTTCTTGATTACAGTTTCAAAACTATACAGTTTCCCTGCTATTGAAGTGCAGATTATAGGGGTTAAGGCCATGTTAGGATTGGATTACCTTTTATAGCTGTATGTTATCCTCTGGTTCATGAATCAGAAAGTACTTAAATTAAAGTGAACATTTGGGAGTAATCCCAGTATGTAGCTTGGTGGTAGAAAATTAATCATGATTTGGTGATAGATTATTAAGCCTTTCATTTGAAGGGGGTCTTTCAAAGAATCAGAAAAGTCACTCTCTGGTGGATATATATATATATATATATATATATATATATATACACACACATATATATATATATATGTATATATACGTATATATATATGTGTGTGTGTGTATATATATATATATATATATATGTATATATATATATATATATATATATATATATATATACATATATATATATTAATATGGGGGGAAAAAACCGGTGTATATAACAAATTGTGTTAGAATTGGTCCTGGGGGGGAGAATGGTTTAATGAAAGAAAACATGCATTTATATACAAATGTCTATAAGAGATAAAAACATCAATCCTGGAATAAATTACTAGAAGATTTTCTAGTTCTTGCATTATTATATTTTTTACAATATTAACTTGTATTTGTCAGTTGCTCTGTTTATTTTTATATATGCTATTTAACTAAACTAAGTAGGTACTAAACATTTTAAATATCCTGTTTTGACACAAACAAAGCTAGCAATTCCATCTTTAAAATATTTAGGACTCTAATTACATTAAGGGTTACTGAGGAAATGCTGATCAAAATTTTGAAACTCTGGCTTTGATGAACATGATACATGCCTCTTCATTTGCCCTAGCAGCACTTCATGTGGTGGTGAAAAGGTTTTAACTTTATTCAGTCATTTTATCATTTGTACTTAAGCTTCTTCTTCAGCACTGTTTGATCTATATACATTTCTGGGACCATAATCAGGCGTCCTACCATTTAAATGGATTTTATTCCCTAACTTATCGCCTTTGCTTTGTCAGTTTGTTCCTTTGGAACCATGCTGACATCTAGAGATAAGTCCTATCAGTCTTAGGCTATTGACTGAATTTTGATTGTGAAGAAGCCATCACTTAGGGTAGAGAAAAACAGAGTGAGGTGTTATTGCTAAGGATATATTTTATGTTATGGTTCCAAAACCCAAAGGTAAATAAGATGGAGTTTGCAGCTCTTCATTTTTTATTAGGCATATGATAGACTTTGCAGGCTGTTTCCGTGGTCTGTTTCTTTTTCCCTTTAGGAGTCACAGACCCTGTGGTTTTGCTCTCATTTACTTTCTTGAGCAAAGATGAATGTGAAAGGGAATACTGACTCTCGAAGGATATTAGACTGGTCCGTTGAACATAGTGGGTCTTTAATTCATCTCAGTTTATTTTCCAGTTGTCAATTTCCCTTTGTTTCTTCCTCATTTATATATGCTTAAGTAGGTGAGTAGGCAGATTTCAGCTCTGTCTCTTTGCCTTCGTTTTTCCAGTGCTGCTGAAAATGCTACTACGTGAACTGGAAACTGGAAATGATCAATATCCAGGCAGTTTCCATTCCTCTTTCATACAGAAAACACTACGTTTGTGACTTTCCCAGTCTCTGTTGGCCTAAATAACAAAAGTTCTGAATGTCATTGCAAATTCAAGCTGAAAATGACCAGGACAATAGTAACCAAGTTCTTCATTCTAACTTACTCTAAATTTACTCTGTCTTCCACTGACTGCCTTAGGAATTTTGGAATATAGAAATATATAGAAATATAGAATACCTAATTAAGATATAATTTATCTTGATTTCTCAGACCTCTTCTGAATCTGTGAGTGTTGTAAATGAGCCTTATTGTTTCTTTTCTGCATTTATGTACTGAAAATGTAAATAAATATATCCACCTAAAATATATGGTGATTTTAGGTGAGCAAGCTGTTTTGATTCCCTCTAAGTTTGGAAGTCATAGCTATCGTTTAGAGCAGAGATCCTCCATTATTTCTACCCCCTCCCTGGGTAAAGCTTACAATTTAATTCTCAACAACTGCCATCTAACACTGAAATTTCTCACACAACTAAGACTTGCATATAGCCATCTGTTTTACATATGTATTTTTTCTTGGTAATCTTTATTACTAGACGCTCTCAAATAGAAAGTACATAAGTGCAAATGCCAACATGTATTTCTGTTAGTGGCACTGAATAGACTGGTTAAGGTAGGAAAACAAATGTACTTACTTTGATTTATCACTTGTGACATTAGCATGTACCATACTGCTCTCCGGGAAACAAAATGGTTGCACCTGAGGACAGTGATATAAACACTACTTTGATTATTTGAAACAAACCATTAGGCTTTGATGAAAGAACTATTACCATGGTGGATCCTGTACAGGGAGAGAGTGCTTGGATATAATGGATGAGCAGTCTGCAATTACTTGTTTAGAATTTAAAGAAGTCAAAGCTTAGTTTTTAGGAGGAAATAGATATGGCAAGTGAATTGAATTCTATATGAATTTATACGGTGGAGTTTTTACAGCTAGTACATACTTAGTTGCAGCAGCTCTCTTATCTATAAAATCAAATTATTTGAGATTAGATAAACTTATGCCAATTTAATTGTTTTTAAGTTAGGCCGAAAATTATTCTATTACATCTTTCAAAAAGAATTTCCTAAATGGAATTTCATTAATTTGCATGTAAAGACTGAAAAATATTTTCTTTTACTTACGCTTTAAGTTTTGTTTGTTTATTTTGAGGGTGGGGGGGCAGAGAGAGAGGAAGAGAGAGAGAGAGGAAAGAGAAAGACAGAGAGAGAATGCAAAGCAGGCCTCACACTGCCAGAGTAGAGCCAGACGCAAGGCTTGAACTCACAAACCATGAGATCACGATGTGAGCTGAATCCAAGAGCTGGTGGCTTAACCAACTGAGCCACCCAGGTAACCCTCTTTTGCTTATACTTTGAAAGTATATGTACACAAACATAAAACCAAGGCTACTTGTGAATTAAATACCTATTTGTCCTATATGATGTATAGATGGAAGTTTTATTGATTAAAACACATATGTAAAATATAACCTCAACCACCCAACTACTAAAATTCCGACCCCCCCCATCCCATAAAGGAATTTTATTTAAAAGGCATAAGTGAAGTTGAACTATTTAAGCTCCTGAGGAGATTAACTCTTTTAACCTTGTTATGTTAGTATTATTAGTATGGATTGAACGTCAGATTAGATCACTGCGTTCGGTCCTGTACACAACAACCTAGTCTTCAGGGAACTGGACTTAAGCAAGTTTATATGGGAAGTGGATATGGAAGGCAGGAGTGGCATTTGGGTGGTGGGTACAAGCATCTCAGCAATAGCTTTAGAGAGTGGGGAGTAAGGGACCCCAGAGATCCTAAAAGACTGCAGGCCCTAGGTACTGGGGAGCGCAGGATAGGGGTGAGGGAGAGTGGGCTACTCAGGGATGAGCCCCTGCAAGAGAGGGGCTGTCGGACTAAGAGAGAAGGGCATAACCGTAGGAGGACCACATCATGAAGAAAACCCAGGCTTCTTTACAGCGTATCTCTGTGAACATGAAGAGGATTTCAATAGTGCATCTTATTAAAATAATTTGCTTTGTGGATGCATATTATGCTTTTGCCAGTGTTTTGTGGTTGAATATATGGTTTGAGGGTATAAACTATGGCTTACAGTTTAAAAAGTGGAAAAGTTTAAAAAGAGGTTTAAAAGCATTGTTGTTACTAGTCTACATTCCACTGAGAGGTAGATGGCACAGGTACAATTAACTTCATTTATCAAGGAGGAAACGTAGGTTTCATAGAAGTTAAAGAACTTGCTTAAGGTCAAGGACAGTTAGCTTCAGAGAAAGAAGCAGAACCCAGATCTTATCTCTTGGTCCGTGCCTTTCCGTTACTCTGTAATGCAGCTTTCCACTTTTGAAAGATTGTGGTTTCCCAATTCACAGGCTTCAAGTCTTCATCAGAGTAGTTCAGCAGAGAAAACAATGCAAACACATTTCCCCCTTGTTTTCAGTGTATCTCTGTCTTCTTTATGTATAAATTTTGTTTGCAGACGAGAGGAAAGATGGCTTTGGCTTTGTGACGGTAAAGATAACCAACTCCTGTGGCAGTTCCTGACACGGCCCCTGAATTTACGTATCTATATTGCAGAACCTCTTCTTTACTTAGTTAATCAAAAGCTATCAGAAGGATTATAAATTTACAAATAAACTTGGGTGGCTGTTAAATAATTTCACGAGGTTAATGGCACCGTTCTTTGTCACCGCCCCACTACACAATGCAGTTGCTCAAAAATTCAGTTTTGAGTTTCCAAGAAAAAAAAAAAAAAAGAGCAGACACAGTTGCCTTGATGAAGGATTTGCTATTTAATCCTTAGATTAAAATTCCCTTGGAATCAGGGAAGTTGGAAACCCTAATCAGCTATATATTTATGGCTTTTACCCTATTCTGTTCCCACTAGTTCAACTGGCATGCACAGCCTGAAGTTTTATTATCAGTGACATAAATTAAATTGTAAATGTTGAAAGGGCAGTGTCCCACTGAAGGTGAATCCAGTGTTTTTATAAACTGAATAAGGATCGTTCTATCAATGACCTTATTCTTCTGTAGTACGGTGACAACCCTTTGATGTAGTCATCACTCCTTGCTCTCAGCTCCAGTCCCTGGGCCTGCTGGCACTTCTGCTATTATGGAATCATTTCCTGGTTGAATGAATGTTTTCTCAAGTTTGGAACTTAGTGCACAAGGATGCCTTACCAATTAAGTTGCACATTGATTTTGTTTTTAGCCAGCTTGGCATTAAAGGTTGTATTCTCCAAATTAATGAAGGCCGTGCTGTAATTAGTTTTTGGTTCCTGCAGCCAATGTGTTATAACAGAAGACGATCTAGTTTAGGGGCTGTAAGCCAGTAGGTTCCAGATCCAGTCTTGCCTCCATCCCTCGAACCATGATTATAACCTCCTTCGCTACTGGCAGGTTGGAAGTATTCAAGCTGTGTTTAGGGGCAGAAAAATGGATTGATGCTCTGGCATTTGTAATCTAAGACTGCACTGGCCAACTTTTTTTTCTACTCTGTTACTTTATTTTCAGTGAAAAATCATTTTAAATTTAGATTATAAAAGTGAGTTTAACATACTAGAACCCATTATCATGGTGATAATAATTCCATTCTCCTGGATGTTTTTAATCACTGTCCTAGTGGAATTTGAATGCCCTATGGGAACTGTCTACAGATTTAACTGTAAAGCATTTGGAAGACTGAGGCCCAGGGCTTCTGATGTTTCCCTCCTCCAACCTATTTTTAATGAGAATCCAAGTAATCAGCCTCAGTTTTCAGCAGGCATTCTGTGAGTGTCTTCTTGTCAGGTACTTTGTAGGTGCTGGCAATTAAATGGCAAATAAAGTACCAGTTCGTGTCCTCAAGGGTCTACCATGGAACATAGGTAATAAACATGTAGGTAAAATAAAGCGTATCAAGTGCACTTTTGTATGTGTGGGTACACAGATATGATAGGCACAATTGCATATAATAAACCACATTTATTTTTTAACAGATTTGTTGAGGTATAATTAGTATAAAATGGCACATATTTAATGGATACAATTTAGCATGAAGTTTCACTTATGCACCGTGAATATATTCTAGAGATATTGTATACAACATAGTGACTGTAATTAATAATACTACATTGTGCACTTAAAAGTTGTTGAGAGAACAGATCTCATGTTTAGTGTTCTGACCACATTTTATTTTAGTTCATGCACACTCAGCTACAGATTATTATGGCCCCAAAGGAAAGGTGGCAAAAGAAATCTCAGTGAGATGCCATGGACAAGTGTGGGAATGGGAGGAAAAGCAGAGGATACACGTTCCTAGATGAAGTGATACCGGAACAAGTCTTAAAAGGGAACCAAAGGGAGGGGACAGCCTCTGGGCAGTCAGGACAGCATGAGCTCAAGCTTGCAGATAAGAAGCAGTTTGTGTAGCTTGCAAACAATTTGAGGTAGAGGAGGAGAAAATCGTGTTAAATGGGGAAAAGTTCCAGGTTAAAGAAAGTGTCTTTTATTTTTTTCTAGACTGATTTAATTTAGAATCATAAAGAAAGAAAGAAAGAAAGAAAGAAAGAAAGAAAGAAAGAAAGAAGAAAGAAAGAAAGAAAGAAGAGCTGAAACTATTATTTCTCTTAAAAAGCAATATGCTACACACGATAAAAAGGTCAGGAAAGGAAAAGATGAAGCTGACAAATGTGTTTTCTGTTGATGTGTAAATCCTATATGCAACAGTATTTTGTTGCTATAAAAACGTTGTGTGTGTGTGTTTTTAATATGAAGCAGTCCAATTGACATTTCAAGACATGTTTTAGCTTCTAGTTTTTAAGATGCACAATTTGGAACCTAGATTGATATGCCAAAGGCAGTGGACGCAGGGTGTTAATTCTTTACATCGCTTTAGTTTTACATGTGCATAGATACAGCTGTGTGTGCTATTGCCAGATGCCAAACGAGGGGCTTCAGGAAGCTTTTCCGTGTATCAGCTGTTTCCCAGAGGTAAAGTATTATAGTGCATGATAATATTTTTGAAATATGAAGGCAAGTTGTCTTTATTTTTAGGTGTCAATCAGGAACATATTGTATAAATATGTGTCCACACAAAAACTTGTACATGAGTGTTCATGGTAGTGTTATTCATAATAGCCTAAACAAGGTAACGACACAGATGTCCATCAACTGGTGAACAGATAAATAAAATGTGGCATATCCATACAATACAATATTATTCGAAATTAATAGGAAATGAAGTGGATACGTGCTACAATATCGATGAACCTTGAAAACATTATGCTAAGTGAAAGAAGTCAGTCACAAAAGGCCTCATGCTATATGATTCCATGTATGAAATTGACCAGAATAGGCAAAATTAGCGACCTAAAGTAGATTAGTGGTTGCCTGGGGCTGCAGGGAAGGATGGAGAGTGACTGCTAATGGGTAAGGGGTTTCTTTGGTGGGGGGATTAACATACAATTAGATTGTGGTTATAGCGGCACAGCTCTGTAAATATACTAAAATCATTGAATTGCACAGTTTAAATGGACTAATGTATTGTATGCGCATTATTTCTCCATAAATCTGTGGAAAAAAATCCATAAGCTAATATATAGGAGTTTGGATGCGGAGGTGACTTAAATAATGCAAAATTATCAACTCTTTGTCTCATCTTTTTAATGTCCTTAAATGAAATATGGAGGCTAAATTCGTGAATAAAAGAACAAACTGAATGTGAAGAACCAAATTAAAGACACATTTAGGGGCATCCTTTCATTGTTTCATTTTAAATATTTTTTAACCTCTAATCCATCAATTTGGATAAGACATGAAAATTAATAAATTAATAGCTCTCTTACCTCCCAAGCCAATCAGTGATGCGTTTCCCATTTTCTTCCTCCTGTGAGAGTCTCCTTAATTTAAAGACTTGATTATTTGAAACATTCTTTGAATTTAATAGCATGTTTTCCTTCATTTATTAAAATAAAGTTTAAGCAACGGTATTAAAAATCTCATGTTTACAAATGTACAAAAGACTGATAACTTCAGCCTTAAATTGCTCAAGGAAATGAATGCTTTTGGATAGAACTTCTACTTTATTGACTTCATGATAGGAAAAAACACAGGCATTTTAGGGCAAATTCCCCCATCGTGTAAACTCCGCCCTGGGAGTAAGTAAGAAATTATATTAACTCTTTTGATGAAGTAGTAATTGAAATAATACCCTGGTGACTTAGAAAGAGTTATCTTCTAAAGTTGGTAAAAGAAACCAAATGGGGAATTGTAGTTTCCCTGAAAACAGGAACTCTGGCTGCCGACTTAGGAAAGACTAAATAAAAATTAAGTCTGCCATGGTTTAGCTTGCCCAATTTTTTCTTTTCCTCTCTACTTCTCACTCTTCTTCATTCTCCCATCACCCCCTAACTCCTTCACCCCTCACTCACTCATGCTAAGAGCTTCACTTCTCATTACCTAGCATATTTGTGCTGTTTACATAACATTCAGCTATGGATTATTTGTTCAGAGTATCAGGAAAAGTTCCTCTCCTCTTCCCTAATTTCAGTACATCCACTTGTGGGAAACGGGCGTATCATTTTATTTCTTCATTTTCTGAGTAATTATTGGATTTTAGATATATACCTTTCTGAGTCCCACATGACTTATCTTCATAATAATAACAGGAATAATAACATACAAGTTCATGGTCATTTTGCAGATAAAGTTTAATGATTTAATATAGAGAGCTTAAATCTTGGCTCATGGTAGACAGTTAATGACAACACTTTACTGAAAGAACCTCCGTATTTATGACACCATTCTGTTTAATAACAGTGTCACCAAAGAAATATGTTACAGTCTCAGACCGACTTTTAGAAACTTACGTTCCTTATTTTTTTTTAATTTAAAATAACGTAACTTTATTACTTCTTTTATTACATGGCATGTGGCAACAGGTTGAAGGAATTTTGAGCTATTCCATGTGGAAGGAGATCAGTGCTATCTCTGATATTCCATGAAATGATGAAATGTACACAGTTAAGTTTGGGTCATAATTCCCGATAAATAACCCACCTTCTATTTCAAGTGCGGAAAATGCATTTCAATAATTGTGCACCATTTTTTGCAAAGAGCATAAGCCTCCAGATGAATAACCTTTTAAACTATTGTCATTGAGCCTCCATTTGTTGGCCTATGGGAAGCATTTTCGTATGATTTGCACAGTGATGATTTTATAGCCAGGTTGGCATAGCAAGCTTTTCGGTGTTTTTTCAAGTTTATGGTCACTTGACTTGAATGCGTTTTAAAACAGTTAAGATAAAATATGTGTCATCTGCAGTCACTCTCTTTCTTTCTTTCTTTCTTTCTTTCTTTCTTTCTTTCTTTCTTTCTTTTTTTAAGTTTATTTTTAATTTATTTTGAGAGAGAGACAGAGAGAGAGAATCCCAAGCAGGCTGCTTGCCATCAGTGCAGAGCTGGGTGTGCAGGGCTTCATCCCATGAACCATGATATCATGACCTGAGCTGAAATCAAGAGTCCAATGCTTAACCTACTGAGCCACCCAGGCGCCCTACAACTGCATTCTTATAGCTCTAAGTTTAATGCCACCTTTGGCTGTTTGTGTGATATATGTTAAATGGTTTTCTCAACTCTTCCCTGCTTTAGATACAGGCTTAACATCCAGAAGTATTTCATTATATTATGATTTTGATTATAATACCAGAAAAAAAAGAAAATGTATTTCTCAGTGCATATGAAAAAGTTTAAGTAAGTTAATTACCTCTTTATGAGGCCTTTCATTCATAGCTCAATAGCTCTCTAAAGTTCCATTGTCACTTTTTAGTATCATTATGTGCATGCATGTAGAAACAGGAGGGTTTGCTAAGAGATGGAACCCTTTTAATTTTTTGAAAGAAATCTCTACACCCAACATGGGGCTCGAACCCATGACCTCGAGATCAAGTGCCGCATTTTCCATTGACTGAGCCAGCGAGGTGTCCCAAAACCCTTTTAATTTCTGACTTGAACACATTAACCCTTTCTTTTCTTAATAAGTAGAATAACTCTGCTGGAGTTTTAAAAATGGAAACATGGCAAACATGGAATTACTTACCTTCATAGTTTACAGTCCTACCTTTTTAGTAATTGCAAAAAAAAGGGCATTTTATGGAAAGTAACGCTTTTGTTTATCATGTTTATGTACAATATAGGAAAAAATAATTTCTTCAATTAAAAAAATTTATAAACTCATTTAATTATACTCAGCTTTGCAGAAAATTATGAGTCAAGACATGCCTTTGGGGAGACACTATTTTATTGTCCATGATAGAGTCCCCCAAGATACATTTTCTGGGATTTTTTTAATAACTATTTTTATAACTATTTTATACTATTTTTATAACTTTTTATAAAGCTATAAATTAAAATATGCATAAATATATTTGCCTTTGTTCTTTATGCATAACATTATTTTCAGATTATGGTTTGATTTCTTTTCTTTTTGCAGAACTATTAAATTATTAACAATGAAAACAAGAGGTGTATTTTGTTATGTTTTGATTTTTTTTCCTTTAATCCTTTCCTTCTTTCCTTTGAAATCACATAAGGCCCCACTGGACTGTTAGCCACTATATTCCAACATGGAGGCTTTGAAAAAATACTCATCTTAACCTTCCTCTTAAATTGCAGTGTCTAAAGTGACAGGTTAATTTTAAATTCAGGTTTGATTGAGCATATGCCACTTTTTTTTTAAACATGCTTTACATAACTAAAATAGAGCTGTCTTTAGAAATCCGTGTATTAGGAAAATGAACTCTAATCAAGGAAAGTTTTCCTCAGTAAATGCCTTTCCACATTCAGTGCAACTTTTTGGAAACATGCAGCATGTTACATACAATAAGATACCTAAGGGTTATGCACGCAGAGCACCAAATGCAAAGAAGTGCACTTTTCCTTAATTTAAGAAATCCATTAGAAAGGAGTTAAAGGAAATAAAGGCATACTTCATTTTACTTTCACTGTCTCAAAGGTAGTTGTAACAATATTAATCCATGGAACATTCCGCAAGATGCCATCTTGATCTTTTGTGGGTAGCTCTGTTCACTACAAATATAGTGGAAGTTGCATTTCTTTCCCATGTATGATATTGACATAGAATTTTTTAGTAAATGATACTAAAAGAATCCCGGGCATATTTAGGATTGGATATTATTGAAATGTGTGTGTATGTGTGTAATTTGCTGGCTTATATTTTGAACAAAGCAGAGGGTAGGGCCACCAGCCCCCAGGCAGTTGAAGTCCATGTATAAGTTTTGACTCCCCCACAAAACTTAACTACTAATAACCTCCTGTTGACCAGAAGCCTACTGATAACATAGTTGATTAACATGTATTTTGTATGTTGTATGTGTTATACACCACATTTGTACAATAAATTAAGCTAGATAAAATAAAAATGTCATTAAGAGGCTTTTAGGGAAGATAAAATATCCTTACAGTACTATGCTGTATTTATTAAAAAAAAAATCACGTGTAAGTGGACACAGACAGTTCAGTCCTGTGTTATCCAAGCGTCAAATGTTGATGATGCTCTGCTAGTTCAGCAGTTACCAAAAGGAACTTATTAAATAATACTGTGGTAAAGAGACTGTTAACATAGTGAATGCCTTAAACCATAGGGTGATGGTTGGAGAGAGGAGCAAACCCCAAAATTGTATATTATTGTAACTTAAAAAATAGTTAACACTCTTATCATTTAAGGGCTTAGATCTAAAAAATAAAGTTTCATTAGCATTCTCACCTTACAGGAACATTTCAAGTAGAAATCGAAGATTGCATATCATGCAGAAAACAGAATGCAGCATAATTTGGGGAAAAATTAAATTAACAGGCTCTTTGATTTTTAAAAATCTCAGAATAAGCAAACTCAGAAGGGGTCTCAGAATCATCTACCCAGCTTCCCTTAATTTACAGATGGGTTACCTGAGGCACACAGAGGGACTTCATGACCCGAATGGAGAAGAAAACTATGCATACTCTTGCAATGATGGATGGAAGTAGAGGGCAGCGGTAGAGGAAGATTTATTGGAATAAATAGACAATTTCATAATCCTCGTCATGTACTTTTTCTTAATATAAGAATTCCAGAAGCACCTGGGTGCCCTAGTCAATTACGCGTCTGACTCTTGATTTCAGCTCAGGTAGTGTTCTCACGATTGGGGGATCTAACCCCGTGGAGGGCTCCATGCTAGACATGGAGCCTGCTTGTGATTCTCTCACTCTTCCTCTGTCTCTGCCCCTTCCCCATGTGTGCATATTCTCTCTCACTTTCCCTCTCTCTCTCGAATAAACATCAAAAAAGAATCCCATAATAAAGCAGTCCAGAAACTAAAGATAGGCTTCATTTTGCAATACATATTGAGAATTTAAAAACTGATAGCATAGGGTGTATTATGCTAAGCGAAGTAAGTCAGGTAGTGAAAGACAATTACCATATGATTTAAGCCATATGTGGAATTTAAGAAACAAAACAGATGAACATAGGAGAAAGGGGAAACAAAAGAGAGAGGGGCGAACCATAATAGAGACTGTTAATTATAGAAAAACTGAGGGTTGCTGGAGAGGAGTTGGGTGGGGAATGTGCTAGATGAGTGATGGGTATTAAGGAGAGCACTTGTGATGAACACTGGGTATTACATATAAGTGATGTGTTACTAAATTCTACTCCTGAAATTAATATTACACTACATGTTAACTAACTAAAGTTTAAATAAAAACTTGAAACATTAAAAAAATAAAAATGAAAACAAAATTAAAAAGAAGGGAACATCTTACAATTTTTATGTATCTCATCATCAAATATTATACTTCCTTGCATCAGAAATACACAGACATAAAAGCATATGCCTGTGTGTACAGGTTTGTATATAACTATTTTATCCTTATTGTATGTATAAGCTTTTCATGAAGCTATTTGGAAATGAGCACTGAAAGTCTTAAAAATTTATGCTCTCCAAACTAAATTTCAGTTCTAGAAATCTGTTCAAAGGAAATAACAACAATCTAGAAGTCTGAATTAAAGTGCCATGGAGCACAGTGAAAAATTTGAAATAATCCAACTGCCAACAGTGGGCACTTGTGAATTAAGTCCTGATGCATTCATATGAGGTTATATTATGTAGCAATGAACACTTTTGTTTTTTTTTTTTTAATTTTTTAATGTTTATTTATTCTTGAGAGATAGAGGGAGACAGAGCACAAATAGGGGAGGGGCAGAGAGAGAGGGAGACACAGAATCTGAAACAGGCTCCAGGCTCTGAGCTGTCAGCCCAGAGCCCCACGTGGGGCTCAAACTCACAGACTGTGAGATCACGACCTGAGCCGAAGAGGACGCTTAACCGACTGAGCCACCCAGGCACCTCATATGGTTTTCTAAGTCATTGCTGACTATCCCTTTGTTTCCTGTCTCACAGAAGTTTTGAGATTATGAATATGGTGTTTGTTCAACTTTTAGAAAAAATAAGTTCTAGGTATGTTGGTTATCATAGCTTATGAATTATATTAACCTCTCTATTCCTCATAGTCTTCTAATGTAATATTATTCATGCTTCAGAATTGGAAAAAGTCATTTCTCTAAGATATTTTTCTTTTCCTTTCTTTTATCTCATGTTTTTTGTTGTTTGTGTTTGTTTGACTGGTTTTTGGTTTGTTGGGTTGTAGTCTAGGTGCATGCAACTGTTTCTGTTTTATTGTTTGGCATAAAAAATAAAAATTATGTAATTCAAGTGTTAATATTAAGATAGGCTTTTGACAGTCAGGTAGTGTAAAATTTCCTGACTTGGAGTTTTAATGTTAGCAATGTTGAAAAAAATTTTAGAGTTTCAAAACATACCCATAATAAACCTCACAGAAGTTTATATACACTATATATGATATACCTACATATGTGGGAAAAAGCTCTTTGTTACTAGATAGTTAAAATAACATGTTACTATATAGTATGTGGATAGGGTAAGTCATTTTTTAATCCTAGTAAAGTGGAAAAAAAAAAAGATTAACACTAAATCAGCTAAAAGGAGCTAAATACCATGTAAAAGGATTAGTCTATTGAGGCCCTGGTGACAAATTGGAGAAGTGGTTGAACTCTCTCGAATGGGGCCAGTTTGATTAGTAGTCTGTAGGGTATATCTTCTACTCTGTCTGCTTATGAACTTTTCCAGAGTTAGTCCTGGCTTTCTTAGACTGTGTCTTCATGAAGAGACAGATTTGACCACTTTGAAGTACAGCTATGGGCTATCAGGATCTTAGGAAGCTGTGTTATAGTCTAGAACTCTGGTGTTAGATTGGCAAGTTTCATACTTTGGAGGTTTGTTTGTTTGTTTTTTCATTTGAGACATGATTGATAGTGTGGTGAGATGATCAGAAGAGAAACATGAAAACACTTTCTCCTTCCTATTTTTCTCTCTCTTTTGGTTGTTGCATTTGAATATAGTTGCCCTGCCACTCTTGTAGAACAGTTTTTAGAGGACAGTTGATAATCCTATCCTTTCTTCATAGGAATTCAACTAGGAAAATGATCTACTACAAAAGAACACTTCTAATGCTCTTTCTGCATTGGAGTATGGATTTATAATTATGTCCTCCTCTACTTGTGATTTTAATTGATTTGCATATACAAAAGGGTATATTAGTATTTTAATTTGGAATACACTGAGCTCTGCTTTTTACCCATGGTTTGATGCATTAGTTCAAAGCAAAAACTTTCAGAGAATATGATATGAAACTTAAAAATTAAAACCTCAAAACCTCTAATGCACTCCTTAGCACTTGGAATACAATCCATCCATTCTACCACGGCTTCAGCTAGATTTTGTGGCAGATTTGGGGATTAGAAAGGGTCACCTCGTGGGCAGTTGCCTCTGCTCAGTTGCAGGAGGGTGGTGCGACAGACCGTGTAAAGAAAAGCATGCGTCTTCTTGGCTGGTATAGGGTAAAGGCATGGTGACAGGTACTGGGGCTTCCTTGACACCCCTTGGCTGGCCCACATACCACTCTGACAGTGCTGTAGATGCACTGGTCTTCCTGGCATTTCTTTCTTCCACACAAATTCCGCCCTGTGATTTTTTCCTGTGACTAACTTCAGTCTTCCCCATTAGGTGTCAGTTACATGACACTGAGCCAGCTCTGGTTCATCCTAACTAATGTTGCCCACATCTCGCACCCAGACAACCACGCTTTGCTACATTATGTGATGTTGTTGTTGTTTTAGCCCTTAGCAACATCAGAAATTATCTGATTTGTTTACTTAGTTTTGTTTTCTCCTCATTGCAATATGAAATCTTCTGAACAGGGGCTTTGTTCTTTCACTACTGGATATTTAGTGCTGAAAACAGCACCTGATGCTTTGAAAGAAATCAATTACTGTTTGTTAAATGAATGACGAAACAGAACCTTTACTCTCTCCAATTTGCTCTCATTCTGTGGTGGTAGAGAATGGAGTTTGTACATTCCTATTATTTCTGCTGGCGGAAGGAGAAAAGGGTAGAATGAAAGGATCAGTTCTGAATGTGTGTTTATATCCACTACGGAAGTACCTAGTGTTACCTAGGACTATGAAAAAGGCTTTTAGCTCGAGGCTGCCAATCCCAGGCCAGGACTACATAAAATAAAAGAGAGGATGCCGTGACACTCTGTAAAGTTCTGGATATTTTCCATGTGCTCTTCCGGATCTACACCACATCCTTTGCCACTTGGCCCTGCGCTCTGGGAGCCAAATTTTTATGGACTGTCTTATTGGCCTCTCTTGCCCTCTGTCTTCTGGACGTGTTCAACCAATGGAAAGTGCCAGCTGGAGATCAGGAAGAGAGAGTGGGGTCAGGCATTTATTTCCTTTACTTCCTTCCTGCTGTCTTAATGAGGTGTGGCTTCATCCCCTCCTCCAAAGTCCACAATTCCTACAGGGTGATATCTTCCTATAGCTTCAGCTACTCTGCAGTTGCAGTAACTATTTCACCTCCTAGCCCTTTTAGGCCTCCCACCCCTTGCAGCCCCAGGGTGTGCCACAGTCTCCCTTATTGGGTGACTTCAACTCTGCTGATATTTTTTGCAAATACTCCCTAAATCATGTAACTCTCCTCGATTATAACATTTGAGTGGACTGCATTCTGTGCTGAGACCCTGATCGATACAGGTCCCTTCCTGGAGTCTCACAATTGGAGAAGATGTATTTAGGAGACTAGCACAAGAGCCTGGAAAGAAAATGTGCTTTTAGAGCTTAGTAGAAGCTAAAAGAGACAGGATGGCATCTGAGTCAAAAGTAGGTTTCTTAATTGTCCAAATCACAAAGGAGGAATCACTTTTAACACATAAATCTTAATCTACTTTGAATTTTTTGCTAATGGAAGGTAAAAATTCTACATTTGGAAATTTACTGGTGAATATTAGTGAATATTGATGCCTAACCTAGAAGACGACTGTTGATGTGCAAGAGAGACAGGATGACCAAATTGGTGGAGACCCTAGAAGAGGCAAGAAATGGTAGGAGCTTGATATGGGTCACAGCCCTAGGGGTGGTGAATCAACACCCTGCGGTGACTTCCCACTCTGCCAAGGGAAATCTCACTCCTCGGTAGGACTTCCAGACATTGCATTCAGACAGATTTATCTATTATCTCTCTCGCCAACCTCACCTGCAGTCTAGCTACATCTACAGTAACCTTCTCTTTGATCTTTCATTCACCAAACTCAGTCCTCTGGGAGTGTGTTTCTCATTCCTGAAGTCTCCACTTTAGTTTCCATTCCTCGGAGTGACTTTCACAGACAGCTCTAGCTGAAGCACACCCACACCCTATCGCTCTCTATCAGGCCACCTGATTTTATCTTCACTCTAGCATGTGTTTATTTCATTTACTTATTTCCTATTTCCAACTTTAAGTTCCTTGAGGAGAGACTCTCTTGGACCAGTTCAGTGCTGTCCAATAGAAATATAATGTGAACCACACTGTGAGTTAAAATTTCTTATAACCGTATTTTGAAAAGTTGAAAGAACTAAGGGAACTTAATTTTGACAATACATTTCATTATGTAAATGCAAAATGTTATTGCAACATATAGTCAACATACAAAACTTATTAACGAGATATTTTATAATTTTTAATACATGGTCTTTAAAATCTGGTGCATATTTTACACTTACAGCATGTGTCAGTCCAGACTAACCACATTTCAGGTGTTCATCAGTGACTCTTGTCGCAGGTAGTCACTCTTGTTTAGTGCAGCTGTACTTTCCTGGTGTTTTGCGAGCATCACTAGCTCATACAGGAGTGTCTGCCATTATAAGAGATCAGTAGGCATCCAATAATTGGCTCACCAACTGATAGAATTACGTTGCATTTAGGCATTTCAGTCCATAACAACATGGATTGGAGATTTCTACTTATTGGGGCCATGGTTTTTCCTGATTATAGAGGGAAAAAGTTGGACTAGATGACCCTCAATGTTCTTTCCAGTTTTAGCGTTATATATTTTTCTTTCCTTTTATTTTTCTTCACATATCTCAAACTTGCCTTTTCCCAACAAGTATAGTTCAGGCAAAAGTGGGATGCAGGGTCACATGCCTCTGAATCTTGTAACAGTATCATTTAACTGTGTCTGCCGCATGTACAAAGACAGTGCCTTTTCCAAAGGAAGTTCCAATGGATTTTTATTGCTACTGCATTAACTTATTACAAAGATATGTAGATACTTTTAGTGATGTATTTTTCTTTCTGATTTATTAGATATTTTCTAAATTTTGTTAATTTTAAGACAGCCTTTTGTTGTTGTTAATATGAGCTTATTTAAAATCTGATTACAATGTTAACATTTTCTTATGTTGACGTAGTCTATAATTCATGGTTATGCCTGTTCAGTATTCAGTATTATACCTATAATGTAAAATTTTGCTTATATCATTTTTTGAGTTTTATTCACTTGGGAAAATGTCAAACCATTTCCCTAAAAAGGACTTGAAAAATCACTCAAATCAGTGTTCCGAAAGGCAGTTAGTGTTTTTTCTTTTTATCACTGTACTCTTTAATACCTTTTCCAGTTATTTTAAATTCTGATATGCCTAGTTGTCTTTCTTTTTATAAATGGCTATAAATGTTATTACCACCTTGTTTGAAAATGTGTAATTTCACAGACTGTGTCTATATGTGAGAAAAAGTGCTTCACCCGTTCACCAAGTTAAAAAACAGTGTTATTTTAGGCAATGGTAATACTGAATAACATTGTGCATCGAAGCCTGGCTCTTGCTCAGTTACTCCTCCCCCCCTTTCTTTAGAGCCACATGAATACTTTCCAACCTACACCTAGAAAACAGTCTGTGGTCGTTTTTACTTGGACAGTCTTGCTCCAAGGAATATTTGGACATTAGCATAAAGGTTGCACATGTTATACAAAGTGTAATTAAAGAAGCTTTGATCCCCAAATGTCAACTAGCTTGCTAAGTGTCATAACAAAGTGTCAAGCATCTGGTATACAGTTAATTTGTAGTCATTAACTCCATATTGTTGATGTGACAGTTTGTTAGCAAAGCAAGCTTGACAGTTGCATTTTGTTCTTGATTGACACCTACAGACCTCCCCACCCGTTTAGTTTACATTCCTGTTGAGGTTTCCTCAGGTTGCCTTTTTACTGCTTAATTTTCCCCAACTTATTAGTTGAAGTGCTGGTAAACTTTTAAAAACACATGCTATGTTAGTACTGAATTTCACGTTTCTCCTCTAAAGTGTTCTAAATTTGTAATAATGCTGGAAATAAAGAAGTGCTTGCTGATCTTTATTCAGAATCTAAAGATTTGTTCAAGTAATGTGACAGCCCAAGCATTATACTGATGCATAATTATCACAAATAACATATTTATAATATGACAATTGCTATGGCAATTAATCTAGTCAGCACTAATTTCTTGTACAGTTCCATTAATTTTTCCACTTTTCAAAGGCTCAGAAAACAGATAACTGGATACTTCATCATATTCTTAATTGCATTGATTTAATCCAAAGAGTCCATTACAATCTAATTTCAGTCCTTTAATGTTTTAAAATTTTACTTGTATTGAATTATATGCAACTTGTTTGATGCCAAGTTTTTACCACTGTTATTAATAAAATCCCATTTAAAAATGTTTTGTAAGACACTTCATTCTTTACTCATATATTTTCTCATCATAGCAGTCCTTCATTCATATATGCAGGATATTACTTTAATGAATTATGTTTATGAAGAGTCAAATATATTTTTATAATATAATAATATAATATAATATAATATAATATAATATAATATAATATAAACACATAGCATGTGTATGTGTGGATGTTAACAACTTCCACTTATTTTGTTTCTGTAGTTTGGAGTGGTTGTATAGCTAAGCAAAATGTGTAAT
Organism: Panthera pardus; assembly: GCF_024362965.1. NCBI lineage: Eukaryota > Metazoa > Chordata > Mammalia > Carnivora > Felidae > Panthera > Panthera pardus. Next base: position 44,859,320 of record NW_026526654.1, read on the forward strand.
TTATAAACTTGTACATAGTTGTGGCAGCAGTCAGAGGTTTCATTCACTAAAGGTCATTTTTTGAAACTGTGTATTTGGAAAAACTAGAGTTTCTAGACAAGCACAATGAAATTGACTGATGAGAAAGTTCTTATATTTATATTCAGTTCATCTAGTTTATTTTCTACTAGCAGATAAGGCCATAGTCAAATCACTTGTTGATAGGATGATAACCCATTTATTTCACCATTTGCATCAACTTTATCTTTGCCCTCAAATAATTATTGCAAGAATGCAACATCACAGTATAAGGAGTCCCTGCTCAGGGCTCAACGTCTGAATTTAAGCCTTTATTTTGTCGCCTAACCGGCCCTATAGATAGCTTCATTTACTTAGGCCTCATGACTTTTGATCTGTAAAATGAAATCACTGGGCTAGATAATCTCTTATGTTTCTTTTAACTCTAAAAATTATAAATTTGCATGTAATTTTACATTATGATTAGAAAAGAGCTATCCATTTAAATATATGTTGTTCCCTCCTAGAACTTGTGCTTTGAGTGGTGTGTATTTTACACTTCCTGAACATGCTGGCACATTCCTCATCTGTTAGATGGCTTGGGTGAGAACTAATCTCATGAAATCATATTGCAGTTTTGCTCTTAAACCTGGTGCGGTTGCTTTCCTTTCCCAGTTGTACTGACTTTAAGTCAGAGGAGGAGTGAATTCTCATTCAGAATGGAGAAAGGAAACCTTGTTAATGGAAAGATGAGAAGGTATCTGTGGATGGAGATGAAAACTTGGGTATGTATGTCAGGAAAATTATGGGACTTCAGCTTGAATGTGAGCTATTGGGTCTGACACACTTGGGTTGATCACTAGCTTGTTCACACGTTAAGACCTTTACGCAAATAACTCAACTCATAGGATCCTCTTCTTTATCCTAAGTGTAGAGTAATATCTCCCTTGCAGAATTTTGTGATATTAATGTTTATTTATTTTTGAGAGAGAGAGAGAGAGAGAGACAGAGACAGAGACAGAGTGTGAGCAGGAGAGGGTCACAGAGAGAGACAGAGGGAGACAAAGAATCTGAAGCAGGCTCCAGGCTCCGAGCTATCAGCACAGAGCCCGATGTGGGGCTCGAACTCATGAACAGTGAGATCAGACCTGAGCCAAAGTTGGATGCTGAACCGACTGAGCCACCCAGGCGCCACCAGAATTTTGTGATATTAAATGTCATAGTGATTGTGGATAAAACCTCTGTTCCTTGGTAGGTGCTCTAGAAATGGTGGTCATGATTACTAACTTAGTAAATTGAGATTACTTTTGAGTCTCTCCTTCTCTGTGAAAGAAAAATCATAAAATCCAGTACTTAGGACTGGCATACATAAAATGACTGAGCACAGTGCCTAGAACATAGTCGGCACTCAATATTCTTTAATGTATGAAATCTATTACCTTTGTTTGAAATTCTGAATATGTTTAAGGAACTGGGCATATTGGACAACATTTTAGTGTAAGTCAAGCGTAAAACCTTTACGAAGAAGTTCAATTTGGGCAGTAATGGTGTGGAAGAGTAGCTATGAGTTTTCACATCTAACGAAGTGGGCCTGGGGCAGATCAAGCAATTTGAAGCTGACTGTGCTATGATTTAGCATTTATGTGGAGTCATGATTTAAGCACCAAAGTGTGATTTCCTTGGGTAATAATCCAACGGCAGTTTAGGTGATGTAGATATCTGAATTCTAAATTTGGTCATGATGGAGAATAAGCATTTTCAAGCTGTCTCCTTTTTTTGTAGCATGATTTTAGCCTCCTGTTGTTAGGAAAAATCTTAAGCTAAGTGGCTTCGGATATATTTGAATGATTAGTATATAAAAATGTATAAAATGGACACTGATGGGACATACCTAGTAAATGTCTGAGTCAATTGGAAATGGACTTCAGGGAACTGTTACCTAATTTATTTTAATTTATGTATATGATGATACCATTTTGATGCCCCCTAACCACCACTGACCTGTCCTTAACTACTGATTATAGTACATAATTTTGGAATGAAGATAATGTCTTTAATCTAAACTCATCAAGTAAGAAGAACAAACTTCTTTTAAGGGTAGAAGTTGGTCAAATACAATCAAAGCAGCAGTAAGTTTTTAAAATTATTCTGTAGCTCTAGGATTTTTGAGACAAGTAATGTAACATCAGACAAGGAAATGTAACATCAGAATGTACTATGCTGATATATTCTGTAAGAGAGGTAAGTGGAGCCCAATGATCATGAACAGTTCAATTTATATCCTTATGACTTTGAAATACTCAGGGCGCCTGGGTGGCTCAGTCGGTTAAGGGTCCAACTTTGATCTCAGGTCATGGTCATGATCTCAGGCCAGGTCAAGATCTTGCAGTTTATGAGTTTGAGCCTGGCATCGGTCTCTGTGTTGACAGCTCAGAGCCTGGATAGAGCCTGCTTCAGATTCTGTGTCTTGCTCCTCTCTCTGCCCCTCCCCTGCCCCAGCTCTGTCTCTCTCTCAAAAATAAACATTAAAGAAAAAAGGCTTAGAAATACTCATTTTTTTATTACAGTACATATAAAATTGGAGCTCTCTGCCTAATATTTAAATATATATATCCCTTGAGTTTAATTCTTTGTGAAATCTATCAATAAATCATAAATCCAGAGTCAAAATAAAATATATGGAAGGCCCTGTGATCCTTGAAATGAGTACTGGGAGCACAATTTTAAATAGTTGTAGGCCAGCTTAGTTTGAGAGTCAGTTTTTGGAAGATGTCAAATACATAAAAGGAACAGAAATGTGTAAATTCATAGAGAATGAGGAAAGATACAGGGAAAAGCTATTCAGTTCATTGTTCTCTAACTTATAAACACTTAAACTTGTAATAAAAGATGTATTTTTAGATACCTTTTACCACCTTCCATGGAGACTTACAGTTTTTAAAAAATATTCTTAACAAATATTCACTTATCTGTTTTCACAGGAAGACTTTATTAACCTTATTACATGAAAGCGGGAAGTGAGGTTCAGGGGATTATGCCGAGGGATGTCTCCATTGACTTTATGCTACCCACTATTTGCAGCAATAAAGCAGGTAAAATGGGAAAGGGATACCATAAGGAGGGTACTTCTGGCTTGATAAGAACCAAGGCTAAGTACACTCAATGATTTTTTGGAGAGCTTCTCTTGGTTTCTTGGCATTTAGTTAGATACTCTCAAAGACGTCAGAGGTTCAGTAATTGAATGGTAAACTAGTGGTTGGTGGAGTTCTCTGAGAGAGCTTTATTTTCTGGTAGACTATACGTTGTAATGGAGAAATTAGATGGTTCCTATCTGGTATTTAGAAATCATGCTAACTTCAAGAAATTGTTTGTTTCATAACAACTTGTTTTTTTCTATTCAGTGTGTAATATATAATAGACCTAAAATGTTTCTGTTATAGGCTTCTTTGGTTCAGTATCAATTATGCATTTATAATTACAAAAGCTATTATTAATTATGTTAATGTTTTACCTTGTGGTGATTTTGCCCAGATCTTGTTGGAGAGCTCTAATACAAGTCTAGTACAAGTCTGTCTCTAGAAAACACTTTATGTGTATGTATGTAATACAGTATAAACAAATTGATCATGTAAATTTTGATATTTTAATTTTAGTAGGACAGAATTATTTAGTAAGAAACTTCTTTTGGGGGAAATATAGTCAGATAACTTAGATAAGGATAGTTAGTGAGTCTAAACCCTATAAATATTCTTACAGATAGATATAAATGTAGATTCAACTATAGCTATAGATATATAGATTTTTCCCTGTCCTTATACACAGGAATAATTGGTGAGTTAGTATGGAGGAAGGTGAAATAGTTCTCTTATTTCCTTCAAATCAGTATCTATAAAATATTCACAGGATATTATTAAAAAGACACTTTGGTTCAGTACAGTGCTTCTCCATACTGATTTTCCTGTTGAGCTGCGACATTGGTAATCTATACTAATGAGTACAAGAGTCATTGCAGATTATAGTATTTTGTGAATTAGCAAGTAAGCAAAACACACAAATTAAAGAATCAAGGGCATCATAAAATGTACTGCATCATAAAACCTACTTGTTCATTTATTTTGACAAGTGTAGTTTAATTTAAATTATTTATGGTACTTTGTACTCTACAAGTAACTGTAACGTAGTGAATTTTGTTAAAAATAATGAAGTTGAAGCTATATGAGCTTTTAGTTATGATTGTGCTAAAAGATTAGAGCCATCAATTTATCTTCCTTACCATTTCTACAGGCAAATTCATAGTATTTTTTCTTCCTATTCAGAAGAAAAAGAGTCACCTGAGTCCACTGTATATCTTGTCAATGCTTTTATAACTTATACCTTAATGAATTCTTTGGGAATGACGCTCTTTCATAAACATTCCATATTCAACAAAATTCCACCCAAATCCAGTGATTTGTGTCAGGTGCTCACTATTCTACTAAATTACATTATTCCTGTTAAGGCTTACACATTGGTAGTTACATATGATACAAATATTCCCTTGAATGGATTCTCCTTTAATTGCAAAGTGTATTGTGATAGAAGAACACTGATTTGGGCATTAGATAAACCTGAATGCAAATCTTGGTCTTTTCCGTGTCATTTATCCGTAGTCTCATCTGTAAAGGGAGGTATTCTTTCTAAATGACAGTGTTTTTGTGAATGTTAAATAACATAAGCAAAGTATTTAGTACAGTCCCTGGCATTTAATAGGCTTTCAGAAAGTGTTGGTTGTTATTATATTAACTATTGTTAACCTTTGCAAAATTGTGGAATTGGCAAAGTTGGGCTCCGAGTCAGCTTCCACTTTCAACACTTCTGTGTGTTATTTTTCTTTCAGTGATAGTGACTCTTGTGTCTTTACATCTTCACCCCGTTCCCCGCGTGCACACACGCACACACGTACACACTCTGTATTCTCTACCACAGCCTTCTTGAATACTGGAAGACTATTAAATTCTTACTACTGCCCCTTCAACCTATTTTTCAGAAGATTCTGAACCCAACGGGCTGAGCATTCCAGAAGTAGGTGGGTGAATCTGTATCTTTTTCCTCTTCAGCTTCTTTTAACGTTGGGATCTACGTTATTAGTTAATATTTGATTATAATGTCGCCATATATTTTCTCTCCTTTCTGCTACAACTCTGTATTTATTTGTCCAATTAGTTTGGATGATGAAGAATTGTATCATTTGAGTATATATGTTTTGTTATAAAGCTGTTCTTAAGTAAGACTGTGTCCCATGTAGAAGGCAGTACATCTTTGTTTGCAAGGAATAGAAAATTAATGTTACTATATGTTGAGGGGTAATAACATTCATTTTTTTCCTCCTTACATTTTGAGTTGACTTTTTTCTTGAGTTTTATTTATTAGTTAGTGGCACCATTTTCAACTTTAAAAGTGCACTTGTTAATATTATGATTCTAAGTACACTTTTCAGGATAAAGGAATTTTTTTCCTTTTCACATATTTGTTTCTACTTGAGATGTGTTATTAATATCTCATCAGAAAAAGGTTTTGCTAGTCATAAAGTTATTTCTAGGAATATACATGACAAAACTTTATGAAAGCATAACAATCATCCATTTTAGTCCTCCTTTATGAAGACATTTAAAGCATATAAATGGTCTATGCTTTAAAGTATCCTTCAGAATTACAAATACGTTAAGGAATCTAATTTGTATGCACCAGTGTTCATTCCCGTGTTTGTGCTGGCTTTAAGTAGCCGCATAGCTTTTAATTGTGAGGTTTTAAGTTCTGCAATTAAAATTTACCCTTTTTACTAAGAGGGTTGAGTGATAGTTTTTGATTTACTTTAGACAGTTTAGACAAATTATATTTAAAAGAGCATAAAGATGCACAGAGCATTTCCTGATTCAGAGAAGGTCAAAGTGTCTTAGTCGCATTTTTTGAAAGTTTTACCTTGAATAACTAATGATTCCTCCTACTGTATTGACTAAACCTCGCTGAAGACATACAAGCAGGATGTCAAACTGCTCCAGAACATTGACTTCTTTGAAATCAGTGACCAAATGACCTTGACAGAACAGGGAACATGATATTTTATATCTTAAGATATTATATTAAAATCACCTCTATGAAGGATGCAGAATCAGATTACATTAGTGCCTCCAATGATGCTTATATTTCTTTTCTGATTACTTTTGTGTTTATAAAAATAATGAAAATTCTTTGCAAACTACTAGAAAATCTCTTTAGAGCTTTGGCCATATCAAAAGTGTAGTAGAAATTTTGCAGGCAGATGTTTAATTTGATCAAGGCAGACCATAAAATGGATAATTCTGGTCCATAATGAAAGTTGAGGTCACAGAAACAGGTTGTGGAATTGTGGAATAATAACAACAACAAATCTTTTGGAGACTTTTTAGAAGCGGCACATTAACAAGGGATTGCAAATTTGAAATAGAATTTAAATTAATTCCTGAAAAATCTGGAGATATCTGTGTAAAGCAGTGAGAAAAGCATATGGAAATGTAGATGTGGAAATGTAAGAGAAAGCAACTTGAGGTCTACTTGGCATAGCTTCATAGGTGGGCCCGTTGGTCCAAGGTTGGAGGTGATAGCAGAGATACGGTAATGGTCATATCATGAAAGGTCTATGTGTCAGTATATTAAGTAGGGGAGATGGTTGTGTGTTCAAACTATATAAATTACTCTCATAACATTATTTCATGGGGATGATATTACCACCAGGAAAATATTCAGGAGATAGTGGTGAAGCAATGTTAGAAATTATGAGAACCTTTTAGGCTTATATTACTCAGGCAGTGTCAGTTGAGACATAGAAAACATGACAGATCCAAGAAATATTTAAGATTTGAACTGAGAGATATTGCCAAATTATTTGGATGGAAACAAAAATTGGGGTGTGGATTAATTTCTTAAAAATACTTTTATTTGTTGATTTTTAGAAATGAATCACCAAATGTTGATATTAACATCCATGTAATCATACGACCAAAGATAAAGTAGTAGATTCATATTTCCAAAAATATTTATAAATGAAGGGATTAATAGCTTAAAATAAAAACCGGAGTTAGTTTTTGGCTTTAAGACAGAATAAAAATTTACTTTGACCAGTCTTAAAGCCACACACTTCTGTTTTCTCTGTGAGTTTGTAAAGATTTATGAAGCTACCCGATTGTTAATGGCAAATAACAGCTGCTATTTTTACATATTCAGGGATTTTTTTTCTTTTTTGCAATCTGTGATAAATACTGGCAGAGCATTATAAAATGACAGGGGTGCAGAAAGCGCAAATGAACTGGGAAAAATGAGGATCCAATATTTATTCTAATCTCACTGAAACTACAGTTTTGAACTATAAATACAGTAGCAAATAAACTTATTGGCATGTTTCTGTGTTGTTGTTTTTGGATATAAAGCTCCCGTTTTAATAGACAATTGCTAATTTAGCATAAATATAATGTGTGAGTGTATTATGTATGCCATTATAAGGGAAATGATTTACTTGTTCATTCTGTTCTGTAAAAGCAGGGACTGCCTTAGGCAAAACTGCAAAGCCAGAAGTTCCCCTCTCGTGCCCTCCTACAACTCATTCTGGGAACCCAGCTCTGCCCTGGAGTTGTCACACTGCCACTATCTACTTCTCCCCCTCCCTGGGTGCCCAGGATGGCGTTCTCTCCATATTTCTTATACTAGAATGTAAATTCATGTCTACTTGATGATTTTTAGATTCATAATCAATTGATGAAAGAAAGTAACTCGTTGTGGTATGTTGAAAAAAATGTCATGACATTTTGGAAGGACTCCATCTTTTTGTATCGAATAAAAATAAACTGCTCTCTGTGGAGATTTTAGGTTCAGTAGAAGAAGATGTTGATATCATCATAGGTTAGAAAAGGAAATATTTGGAGGCAAGCAGACCAAGAGTAGTTAACGATATTGTGAGATAATGGTGAGTTTTGAGAGATCTGATCAGGCAATTCTTCACAATATGTAATAGTGCTTAGATTTAAATAATTTTATTTTGATTAGAATGACATTAACAAGTACTGATATATAATAATAGGTAATGCCGAGGTTTTTGTACTCACGTCTTTGTTCTTGGGGTAATTATCAATGGCTGACTGCTTATAAGGCAAAAACATTAAAAAGAATAGTATAAAATTTTTCCTAGTTAAAAATAATGGAAAAGAATTAAATTGTCAAACTATATTCTCTTAGACTCTAAGTGAATTTTGTGACAAGTAAGTTCTATTATCCCAGTGTGTAACATCAATGCCACAGATCAAAAGGAAACTTTGTAATTCAGTGCTATGATTCTAGAATGTCTCATGAAAACTACTGAGTCTCAGCAAAATACTTTGACCTTTATGGCTAAACACCTGGTCAATTTTAAATAATCTAGGATGACATTTCTTGGAATAGACTCAAAATTCTAATAAATGGAAGAATTGGAAAATATATCTCTTTTAAAAATCCTTGATCATCCTTTGATGACAAGTCTCACAAAGAAAAGAGTATAAAAATTAGAAAGTATTCAAATGGATTTTATTATCACATTTCTTTGGCTGAGCAAATATAAGAACTGTGCATTTTCAACCACTGTAAAAAGAAACAAAAATCTCTCACTAAAAATTACCAAAATAGCCATCTAATTTAAAAAAAAAAAAAAAAAAAAAAGCCTTTTCAGGAGACTCTAACAGTAAACCAGAATATTCAGTACATTTTAGTTCTGTATTTCTGACATTTACAAGGACGACAGACAAAGCAGAAATAAAATGTTATGTGTTTCTTCAAAAAACAAACCACAGCTGGTGGGTTTAATTTTATTCCTATCAGCCGTGACAGCAGCCTTTTTAAATATTGAAAGTGTGAGTTAAAGCTTCTGCAAAACAGTTGCCATATAAATTTCCTTAACCACTATTAATTATATATGAAGTAACAGAAAATTGTCCTGGTCTGTTTGGGGCAGTTATTAACGTAAGAGAGAGAGAGCAAATGTTGGGTGCTCTCAGTTTACCAAAACCTCCCAGAGAAGACAGCTGAGTGTATATATCAGCCTGTCTTCCAAACTGTTGGAAAAGTAGTGTTCAAGATTCCCTCCTTGTTTCCTGTTCTTGTGATACTTTGTTGATAATTATATGTAAATTCTAATTGAACTCCTGTTGAGTCTCTACAAAGGTGCTGTCTGATAGGACTTTTTCTGATGATGAAAATATTCTATGCCTGCACTATTTAGTTCAGTAGCCACTGGTCATATGTGGCTATTATCACTTGAAACATGACATGTGCAATGGAGGAACTGAACTTTTTTAGTGTATTTAATTTTAAATACTTTTAATTGAGACAGACACATGTAGCTACTGACTATTGTATTGCTCAGTGAAGCTCCATAGCATAGGAAGTACATTACTGTGTTCCAGAGAAGATAAAATAAACAAACCGATAAACAAAAAAAGACTTCCCGTGTGGTAGGAAAAATAAGAAATAAATGTATATGTAAATAATTAGGTATAATGCAAGCCAGAATATTATAAGTAGTTATACTAAGAAAACCAAAACAAGATATTGGAGGAAAAAAGTAGGGAGACACAAATTCTAGTGTGATGGAGAATGATGGAGGTTTATGAAAAGATGGACATTTGTGATGGAGGTTCATGAAATTAGTAGAAATTTAAAAAATATATACATTAAAAAAATTTTTTTTTATGTTTGTTTTTGAGAAAGACAGAGCATGAGCAGGGGAGGGGTAGAGAGAGTGAGAGAGAGGAAGACACAGAATCTGAAACAGGCTCCAAGCTCCGAGCTGTCAGCACAGAGCCTGACATGGGGCTTCAACTCAGAACCACAAGATCATGACCTAGGCCGAAGTCAGACACTTAACCAACTCAGCCACTCAGGCACCCCTAGAATCTATTTTTTTTAATGTTTATTTATTTTTGAAAGAAAGAGAGAGAGACAGAGCACAAGCAGGGGAGGAACAGAGAGAGAGGGAGACATAGTATCCGAAGCAGGCTCCAGGCTCTGAGCTGTCAGCACAGAGCCTGATGCAGGGCTCAAACCCATGAACCGCGAGATCATGACCTGAGCCAAAGTCGGATGCTTAACCGACTGAGCCACCCAGGCGCCCCAAAATTAGTAGAAATTTAGACAAGCTTTGGGTAGTACTTTGAGTTGGAGTTAATTTGCAATGGCATTCCAGATGGAAGGAACTTTGTGAGCCAAGTCAGGGTTTTGGAAAATAGAGGGCATATCATGTGGATACTGAGTGATAAGATTTAGCTAGAGTGTCAAGAAAGAACCTTGAATATTGGCTAAGGCCATCACATCAAGAGCCTTTATAGGATGGGCAAAGAAGTCTTATTTTGTTGACAGAAGGGCATCTTTAAAGAGGTATGGAGGCCAATGGGAGGTTATAAAATAGCTCAGGTGAGAGGTGTGAGGCCAGAATTAGAGGGGTGGCAGTGGTAAAAGAATGAAAGTAGGAGGGGAAAAATGGCAGTGTAGAAGGATCCTGAATTCACAGACACACTGAATATACAGCTGCCTATGTATATTGATCAGTTCCCTCTGAGAAAGACCTGGAAACTCACTCAACAGCTCTTCTGCAACAAAGGATAAAATGGCAGCATAAAAATGGGTAGGAGAGGTGCAATGTGATCACGCCAGCACCTCCACCTGCAGCACAGCAACTCACAATTGGGAGAGATCTTGCAAAGCAGGAACTGCTCTCTGAGGAGTGAGGGGTTTGAATCCCATAGCAGGCATACAACCCTTGGGACCTGCACAGAGAAGTGAGCCCCCAGAATATCTAGCTTTGATAAACAACAGGGCTTATGTTCAGAGATTCAAAGAGCTATAAGGAACTGATACTGCTCTTAAAGGGCTCGCATGAAGAGTCACTCACCCCCGGGCTCACCATGACAGCAGCAGTTTGAAAAGTGCCTAGACTATTTGTGAAGGAGATTCATTTGCTGATATGGAAGATGGGCAGGAGCCTGATGGAACTCCCAGATGGAGGTGCTGGTGGACACCACTTTTGCACTCTCCCTCTACCTTGCTAGTATAAGGAGGCACACACAGTTCCTACAGTCTCCAGCAAACCTGCTAAAGCGGGTGGGCATTCACGATCCCTGCTCTCCCCTGATGCCCTGTTAAAGCTGGAAGGCGTGTCCTGCCCCTGCATTCTCCAGCTGCCTTGCTAAAGCTGGGGATGCACACAGACCACACAGGGACTCCCCTTGATTGCCTGGCACTGTGGTCGGGGGAGAGCTTGCATTTCTGAATCCTGTGGGACTGTAACAGTCAGAGAAACACTTTTCGGCCTGCTACCGCTCCCACCTCCCCGCAACGCCCCCGGCCAGTAGATTGGAACACACACCCAATCTTCCTGTGAAAAAAGTCTATTTACCTGTCCTGGAGCTTCAGCCTGAAGGCAGGCTCAAGTTTGCCACAAATCTAGAGGCTACAGAGGTGAGCCTAGGGAATGTAGGCCAGGGAATACCACCTTTGTGCTCTCCCCTGGCCTCACTACAGCTTACTGGTATCTCCCAGAAAGGAGTTTATGTACTCATCTGGAGCCCTGATTTTTACAACTGTTGTCACGGGGGCACTTCCAGATCAACTGGCTTGGAGGCCAGCAGGCTCTACAACCATGGTCCCACAGGACTGTATATACTTCCATAATTTAAAGAGCTGTGGCCTAAGGGTCTGGCTCCCAATCAGCATGAAACTAGGCTGAGATCCTTCCCTCTGGAATACTGAGAGGGAATACTGTGCCTCTCGGCACAACCTCAACAACCAGGACCTATCAAGAGTAAATCCGGCTGCTTAGACAACACAAAGATTCAAGAGATGACCAAGAGCTAGGGCATGGTTGAACAAGTCCGCTCATTTTAGAATGTGAGAAGTAACACCTAACACATAGAAACAAATACAGAGAGTCAAGCAAAATCAGGAAATAGAGGAATATGTTCCAAATGAAAGAACATGACAAAACCTCAGGGAAAAAAAAACCTTAATGAAACAGACATACCAGATAAAAGAGTTTAGTGCCATGGTCATAAAGATGCTCACCAATCTTGGGAGAAGAATGGATGAGCACAGTGAGAATTTCAACAAAGAGACAGAAAATATAAGAAAGTACAAGACAGAAGTCATGGAGCTGGGGAAAAAAAAACAAAACTGAAATGAAAACCACACCAGAGGGGTAGAGGAAACAGATGAAGCAATGAGTCAGGAGACAGGGCAGTGGATCTCACTCAAAAAAAAAAAAAAAAAAAAAAAAAAAAAATATATATATATATATATATATATTCCATATATTCCATATATATATGGATATATAATATATATATATGAATTTAAAAAAATGAAGATAGCCTGTAGAAGGGACCTGTAGAATAGTAACAAGAGAACTAACATTTGCATTATAGGGGTTTGGGAAGGAGAAGGGAGAGAGAAAGGGGCAGAAACTTATTTTAATAAATAATGGCTGAAAGCTTTCCTAACCTGGAGAAGGAAACAGACATCCAGATCCAGGACACCCAGAGAGTTCCAAAAGTGATACCCTTAAAGAGATCCACACAAACATATTGTAATTAAAATATCAAAAGTTAAAGCCAAAGATAATCTTAAAAGTAGCAAGAGAAATACAACTTGTTGTGTACAAGGGAACCCTCATAGGACTATGTACAGATTTTTCAGCAGAAACTTTGTAGGCCAGAGGAAGTGGCAAGATACATTCAAGTCCTGAAAGGAAAAAAAAAATGTCAACCAAGAATATACTTTCTGCCAAGTTTATCATTCATAATTGAAGGAGAGATAAAGAATTTTCCAGGCAAATGGAAGTCGAAGGAGTTCACCACAAGTAAATCAGCCTTAGAATAAACGTGAAAGCGACTTCTTTTAGCTGAAAAAAAGGCACTGATTATGTGGAGATTTATGCTATTGAACAACCAATAGGTCAACAAAGGAATCAAGGGAAAATTAAAAAAAAATGCTTTGACACAAATGAAAATGGAAATACAACATACCAAAATCTACGGGATGCAGCAAAATCAGAGCAAAGATGAAAGTTCATAGTGAAACATGCCTACTTCAAGAAACAAGAAAAATCTCAAATAAACAATCCAACTTTATACAAACAAGGACATACACTCTTGCCATTTTTATTTAACATAATATTGGAAGTCTTTTTAGTCGTAGCATTCAGATAAGAAAAAAAAAGAGGCATCCAAATTGGAAAGGAAGAAGTAAAACTGTCACTATATATGATTTCATATACAGAAAACTCTAGAGACTACCTCTCACATGATTAGACCTAATCAATAAATTCAGTAAAGTTGCAGGGTACAAAATCAGGGTACAAAAGTCTGTTGCATTTCTGTACACTAACAACAAACTATCAGAAAGAGAAATTAAGAAAAGGTCATTTACAATCATATCGAAAAGAATAAAGTACTTAGGAATAAATTTTACTCAAAAGGTGAAAGATCTATACACTGTAAAGTATAAGAAATTAAAGACACAAATAAATGGAAAGATGTATCATGGATTAAAAGAATTAATACTGTTTAAATGTTCATACTACCGAAACAACCTACATACTCAGCACAATCCCTATCAAAATTCCAGTGTCATAGTTCACAGAAATAGAAGAAACAGTTTTAAAATGTGTGCAGAATTACAGAAGACCCCAAGTAGCCAAAGCAGTCTTGAGAAAGAGAAACAAAGCTGGAGGCATGACATGACCAGATTTCAAACTGTACTACAAAGCTATAGTAATCAAAATAGTGTGGTATTGGCATTAAAACTGACACATAGATTAATGGAACAGAATAGAAAGCCCAGTAATAAGACCACGTATGTATGGTCACTTAATTTATGACAGAGGAGGCAAGAATATACAATGGAGAAAGTGCAATCTATTCAATAAATGGTGTGGGGAAAACCGGACAGTCATATGCAAAAGAATGAAACTGGCCTGCTACCTTACACTAGGCACGAAAATTAACTCAAACTGGGTTAAAAAATTATATGTAAGACTTGAAACCATAAAATTCCTAGAAGAAAACATAGGTGATGAGCTCCTCGACATTGGTCTTGGCAATATTTTTTTGGGCCTGACTCTAAAAGGAAAGGCAACAAAAGAAAGAAACAAATGGGACCACACAACGCTAAAAAGCTTCTGCATAGCAAAGGAAACCATCAACAAAATTACAAGATGATTTACTGAATGGGAGAAAATATTTTCAAACCATATATCTGATAAGAGGTTAATATCTAAAATATATAAAGAACTCGGGGCACCTGTGTAGCTCATTTGGTTAAGCAGCTGACTCTTTGTTTCACCTCAGGTCATGATCTCAGATTCAGATCAGGTCATGCCCACAGTTTGTGGGTCTGAGCCCCATATCGGATTCTGTGCTGGCAATGCAGAGCTTGCTTGGAATTCTCTCTCTCTCTCTCTCTCTCTCTCTCTCTCTCTCTCTCTCCCTCTCCCTCTCCCTGTCTCTGCACTTCCCCTGTTCTCTCTTTTTCAAAATAAATAAATAAAAATTTAATAAATAAATGTATACATACATTTATACATACATACATATGTACATACAATAAAATATATAAAGAGTTCATACAGCTCAATAACCAAGAACCCAAATGATTCCATTAAAAAGTGGGCAGAAGAACTCAATAGACATTTTTCCAAAGAAGACATACAGATGGCCTCCAGGTACGTGAAAATATCCTCAACATCACTAATCATCAGGGAAAGGCAAATCAAAACCATAGTAAGATACCTCTTCATAGCAATTAGATGACTACTATCAAAAAGACAAAAAATAACAAGTGTTAGCAAGGATGTAGGGAAGAGTGGACACTCATGCACTATTGTGAAGGGTGCAAACTGGTGCAGCCACTATGGAAAACAGTATGGAGGTTCCTCAAAAAAATAATAATAGAATTCCATATCATCCAGGAGTTCCATTACTAGGTAATTTATCAGAAGAAATCAAAAACACTAATTTGAAACAGTATATGCACCCTTATGTTTATTGCAGCATTATTTACAATAGCCAAGATATGAAAGCAACCTAAATTTCCATCAGTGGATGGATGGATAGAAAAGATATGGTGTGTGTGTGTGTGTGTATGTGTGTGTGCGTGTGTGCGTGTGTGTAATGAAATATTACTCAGCCATAAAAAAGAATGGAATCTTGACATTTGCAACAATACAGATTGACCTTGAGGGACTTATGATAAGTGAAAGAAATCAAACAGAGAAGCAAATACCACATGATTTCACTTATATGTGGAATCT
Organism: Panthera pardus; assembly: GCF_024362965.1. Classification (NCBI taxonomy): domain Eukaryota; kingdom Metazoa; phylum Chordata; class Mammalia; order Carnivora; family Felidae; genus Panthera; species Panthera pardus. The sequence goes on from NW_026526654.1 coordinate 44,874,660, forward strand.
TAAAAACAAACCAAGCCAAACAAAACAACACTTATAGATACAGAGAACAGAAAGGTGGTTGCTTGAAGTGGTTGCTTGGGGGATGGGCAAGATAGGGGAAGAGGACCAAGTGGAACAGACTTCCAATTACATAATAAACTAGGCATGGCGATATAATATATAGCATGATGACTATAGTCAGTAATATTGTAGTACAAACTTGAAAGCTGCCAAGAGAGTACATCCTAAAATTTCTCATCACAGGAAAAAACTTTTTTTTTTTTTTGTAACTTTGTATGCTGATGGATAGTAAGTAGACTTATTATGGTGATCATTTCCCAGTATAGAAATATTAAATTATTGTGTCGTACATTTGAACTCATATAATGTATGCCAGTTATACCTCAATTTATAAAAAAGAAGAATCTCCACTTCCTCTGCTGTCAGTCCTTCCATGACTTCATTTGCTCTTAGATTAAAGTTTGAAATCTTTAAAATGAGAAAAAAAATGAAAGATAAAGAACAAAGGTGAAGGGCATAAATTTCTTGAGTGCATTCTACTATATCTGCTCATGGAGGCATATTTCTTTAAAATGGGAATGTGAAAGTCAGTGTGTTCCTCCTGTGCATACTCTGGCCTTCTCAGCTAAGTACCTAATTGCTTACATAGCTATTGCTTGTAAAGTGCCCTGTTCTAGGCATAGACAGGTGAAAGTGTCTAAGAATACAGCAGGATCCAACAGTTTAGGCTGTTTAAAGAAAGGGTGTGGAGATGTGAGCACTGCTTTTCACTATTGGATTACACTATTAGCTAGTAAATGGATGGGAGGAATAAACAAGAAATACAAACTTTCTGTTTCTTTGTGAGCTGATTTAAACTTGATTCCATCTTTATCAGTGGTGGAAGGACTTTAAAGCTATGTCCATGAAACAAATGTCTAGTGGGTTTGATGATTTCTTTTGTTATGATTTACTTTTGAATGAGAATTTTAAAAATAGTTCAAGTAGAAACTTCAAGGTACAATGTAAGTTGTATATGTAAGGAACCATTTACCCTTAGGGATGGTAGTTACAATTTTTAAACTTGGGAAATTTGCATATATGGTCTTGGGCAAATGCATAAAACTGGCATAAAGATTTGGTGTATAAGATGTATTTCAGCTTAAGCTTTATGAATATAAATTTCAAATGTTCAAATAAACAAATTAAAACACCAGTTCTTTAGTAACTATTCTAGTTAAAAGAAACCTGTAAAAGTATAGATGAACACTCGTACTTGTGAATTTTATCAAACTGTTAGGGAGGGTATTTGTTAAGAATCTGGTTGTGTAATGAAATTGCTAAACAGGATGTTAAAGCACTACCAGAAATCTTACAAATATTCAGCATATCAGAACTTGTACAAATGTTCAACTCAAAGTTTGGGCTCATTCAAAAATACTTTCTGATATTAAACTGTGTTTCCCTCCCCCCCATAAATACTTCTCATGTATATGCCTAAGTTTAAGGGGAGATTTCAAAATAGTTATGTAAAGATTTATCCTTACATGTGTTCAAACACTTTGAAATTTTATGTGCAAAGTCGTTATCACAAACATTTTACGTATAATAAGAAAAGTTCATTTTTCATGTATCCTGGATAAATGTAGGAGGTAGAAGGACTTTGTTTTTGCCAACTGTTTGCTTGAACACACAATTAAGTCACTATAATGCTTCTTTGAATATTAAAAAATTTTGCTTCATGTGTTTCTTGGCTTGCAAATGTGTGTGTGAGTTTTAAGCATCTATAAAGACTGTAGTACTTTTACATTTTGAGTGTGTGTTTCTCATACTTTGAAAACAATGATACAGTTTTTAGTTCTAATAATTTTTGTTTTCATTATTTATAAAAGATTGCAGCCCTTTACTTATTAAATTTTTTGTTTTAATTTAAAAACTTCCCTTCACTAAAATTTTACATATTTGTTAGTTTGTGTTAATATAAAGAATAAAATCTGCTTCTTTCTTTTCTCTGGGTAGGAGATTTGCACATACATGTGACTTTTCTGGTTGCCCTCTGTTCTTGCCAGCTTTAATCTTAAAGCTGAAAATTTTTCTAACTCTTTGTCTTTCCTGCAGTAATTTAATTCCACCAGAACAGATTAAGTATGCCTTATTTATATTTGCATATAAATTAATAATGATTCCAACAATTATTAAACATATACTAGGGGAAAAAAGAGACATTAAATGAATTCACAGATCCAGTAGGCCACTGCTTGTAACTCAGATACTGATAGCTCTATTCCTCCCAAGTTCTTTTTCTTCTCATGTGCCTAGCTACATTTAAATCCATCCTGGAATATAAGAAAAATAAAAGATGGTGAATATTTGCTAAAAAAGCAGACAATCTGAAAGGATTAAAATGCTTTAATCAGACAGAAAAAAAAGGCTTTGGCCACTTGATTAGGGCTGATTTCCACCATCTGCTTATACTTACTGAGGATCTAGCCCTGACTGAACACTAATTTGTGCACTTCCTAGAAATTGAAATCTCTCAGCAAGCAAATTAACAAGAGCAGGGATTCAGCAATAATGGAGCTCCTAGGCTTTTGTTTCCCTCTGACAGATGGACAGGGTGTGCTCAAATTGAATTCAGCTTTAATTGCATTGTGCCATTTAAAATTTTATCTGCTCCACAGATTTTGTTTACAGGTTTCAGGATTCCAAACCTTTGGAAGTTTTTTTTTTTTTTTTTTTTTTTTTTTTAGTGCCGGGCGAGATAAAGAACATTGTAATTCTGTGTGACTGGGAGGTGTTCATTACAACTCCTTGCCCTGAAGGGTGGCATGTTAAGAAAAGGAATTATGTTTTTTAAAGTTTGGGGCAAATGGGAAACAATGCAAACTTTGCATATGTTCAAATATTGGCAGCTCATAAATAAACGTAATCAGAGATGCTCTGTATTTCATATCTAAATAAGAAAGTTATTTGCCTTGTCTCAATTAAAGCATTTCAAACTTTGCCTGTTATCAACTTATCACTTGTAACTGCACACTCCTGAATTCTAGAGATAAACTTTTTTTTTTTTGTAAATGAATCATGATCTCTTAAAATTACTTTTAGTTTCTGCTTGATTGACTGTCCTCAGATAGAACTGACTTATATGAACTGTTCTTTTGAGCAGAGGTATAAAATACTAAATCATTTAGGCATGTCCTAAACATTCCTGTGAATCTAACGCTGAAGATGCATTTGTTACAAAATTGCTTGTCAATCTACCAGCATTTCCTCATAAATCTATGGCTTAGTAGGTACTAAACTCTGACATTTCTGGTAGCAAACAGAGATCCTGAAAGCTTGAATATACCATCATAAGATTTGATTTGCACCCTATTTATGTGAAGATTGAAGACTTTCAGCTACTGAGCACCTTGGCAGCAATGACGGAATTTGTTTTACGTAAGGCTGATAGTTCAGACTAAGGAAGTTGGGGGAAGAAAGGCTGCATGGGGAAAACGAGGAGGGATTCTTCAACGTCTGGAAAATGCTGCTGTTTGCTTACGCATAAGTTACATGTGTATAACATGCACTGGAAAACTTCCTTAAACATACCTGCTTTAAAATTGGGTCTCTATATGCTTTATATTTTTTGTCCATCATTTTCTTCCATTTAAGACGAAATTGTAAATGGGATATTACTGATGTGCAATGTCTTCTTGAATATGGCATGGTATATACATTTGTTCATTATTGCAAGGATCTCTTTTTCGAAGGGACTTCTGAAATTATTAGTAATTACAAGGACCAAAGAGCAATATCTGAGGATTTCAAACTGGCCGCTAAACTGTATTGAAATAACATGTACATTTTTGGAGGGAGCAATTTCATTCTAGAAAACATTTTATGAGAATGGGACACCTGAATATTTTTCAGAGCTATCAGCTAAATGAAGATTTTGAATCCTGGTTACGTAATCAAGTGTAGGTGTTGTAGAGAACATCTTAGTTTTATGAAGTTTGGGAAAATCTCTCTCGCAAATTCTTTACTTGCTTTCTTAATAGATAGTGGTGAAAAAAGTTATCTGTTGTAAAAGAGCAAATGGTAAAATCACTAAACAGATAGCTTTAAAATCTAGAAGGGACTGAATTCTAAAATTTTTAGCTTTCTGTGTTTTTTAAACAGAGCTTCACTGATACCAATAAAGAAAGCTGATCTATAAAATATGTCCACTCCTTATTATCATTTCCCCTTGTTCTTTTCATGCTGTGTTGATTTTATTCTTTTTAGCACTCCAGCTCTGTCAGATTTCTCAGATTTCTATTCCTCTTTGCTTCCTTGCTGCCACTGGAAGCACCTGTGCTGTATTTTTGGGTTTCTTTTCCTCGCACATTAGCATAGAAAAGATTGGATCTGTATGTGATTGTATCATCTGAGAGCTGAATTGAACCTTAGAGATAATCTAGCCTAACATACTCATTTACAGATGGATAAACTGAGACTAAGAGATAGTGCAACTCGCTCAAAGGTATCCCATGGCTTACTGGAGGAAGGCCAGAATTAAGACCCAGGTCTCATGAATCCCTTGTCAGCGAAGTTTCTGGAAACACCAAAGAGTTCCTGACTCTGACTTCCCCCGACCTCAGAAAGTATTAGTGAAGTATTCGCTGTAAATATAAAGAGAAAAATACCCGCAAACCGAACACTAAGAAAAAAAGAATAGAATATACACACATATAAAACATGCATAATCAAGATTTTTCCCATCAGAGCATTCAGAAATAATGATTTCCCATTGCCAGTTCTCATAATGCCTGCTGCATTTATAACTTGTACCAGTATTTTCCCTTTTGGCCTTTCCAGCATATATTCTCTACCTGGAGTACACGCATGTATGTATGTGCAGATTCATAAGCTTCGAATTTTGGCAGTTTTTAAAACCACATGGCCGGATTGGAGCCACTTTTACTTAATTGGGAATTCCATTATAGAGGTGCCAGTCAGGGTGCCGAATAACCTCGTGTTCTGTTCTTGCCAACACCGTGGCTGAAGGCGGGTATGTGATATCTGTCTCGAGTTTATAGTCTGGTACAATAATGTCATTGCCCCATGTGGCAAATGGTGTGAGCTATTGTAAAACTGTTTGTCTATGTGATTAAGACATTGCTGCAGTGTGCAGCACCAGCCAATTACTTTTTTAATTTAATTATAGCAGAAAAAAGAGAATAGCATAATAGAAATTCTTGTCATAGGGAATATGTAAAATGTAAATTGAAGAGCCATGAAAATTTCATGCATTGGCAGCCTGATTTGTTTTTATTTTCAACTTGTTATAAAGGCTGCGTTTATTCAATGCCATAAAATAAGACATAGCAGCATTTAGTAATTACTTAGTTCTACATCAAAATAATTATATACAGTATGCACTTGTGATCCCCTCTGCTATATACGAATGTAAAAATAAACACTTCGGGGCCTGTATCAGTTTTTACTTTTAGACAGTGTAAATAAAGCTGAATCTTCAACTTTCAAATTAAAACTGATAACCTTGGGCATTCAAGGCTTTTATAAAGGAAGGGGGAAAACTTTAGCTTGCCTCAAAACAGGTTGTGTCTCTGGAATGCTTCTGGGACTAAAGAGATCAATTAAGTGTGTATAAACAAACAGTTGGAAAAAAGCTACTAAAACAACAGAGGAGAGAGCTCTCTATTGGGCTCTAGGGGCCTGGGGGAGCGAAGTTTCATTAACTGGATCTGAAGTCCTATGGCCTTCTATAAACAGGCATTAATTAAAGAATGTAAAAAATAAAGTTTCAGACCTTGCAATATGTTAATGATCATATGATTCAGGGCCCGGGAAGGAGAAGAGCAGCAGAGGTCATAAAATAAGCATGAAGCATTTAATATGAGTGCTTGGCAGGGATTTCTGCAAATTAGTTGGTTATTTGCTGGTCCAAAGCAAATTAAGGTGATTTTGCTTCACTTGCTAATTTTTTATGTGCATGCTTGGCAAAATGTTTTTCACAAATGGATGAAGGTTATTGTTAATGGCATAATGAGAAATATTAACATATTTAAATAAACCCGAAAATTCTGACACACAACACAAGCATGCAGTTTTTATTTAACACAGACATTGATATTCTATTAGGTGCTGAAGAAGATTTTAGACAAAGTCATCGAAAACACTCAAGTTATAATGTTTTAGCATTATGAATGCACCTTAAGAACTCTTTCATACGTTTACGCAAGTGTTTTTGAATAAAAGTTATAGGCAAGGGATGTATATCTAGCAACGTCCTTTTAAAATCAACTTTTGTGGTTCATTTGCTTGATAACGGAGAGGGGAAAAATAAAACCGATGAGTCTAGACCCCCAGAACAAGACACTAAATTTAAGGGCGGCTTTCAAAAAGGTGACATCTTTGAAGTTTTGGGTTTCGTGACACACCGTCTGCTTTCTTTCCTTACTTTTCTCTACATCTATTTTTATTTTAGTTTTGACAAGGATAAACGATTCTGTGTTTAGGTATTCCTGTTCAGTTCCCCTTAAAGGTTTTGCTTTATCTGAGGACTCAAAGTGGAGTTTACAAATTGGAATAACTTCTCTGAAAAACTCTTTTGAAATCACAGTGAAGCTGTTCTGTCACTTTAATTACCATGAAGTTGCACAGAAGTACTGAATTTGGCAACAGAGCCTTATATAGAAGGTGGTGCCCGAGTAGGATGCTACTATTGACATTGCTCTGTTACAGCAATTTTAGATGGACAAATTGCAGTTGAGAAAATTTCATGACTCGGTAAAATGAGCAATGATGACATCTGTGGATGCGGGTCTGTTCATATCTTTGCAGAGCCTTTAGGGAAATAAATATCTCGGAACATTCGGTGAAGTGAAGCTCACTCAATAAATCAACCTGACACAATAACACTTCTGGCACATGAGCCCTACTTCTCCCCAGCAACACCTACCCCTCTGTGTTCCTGTGCTACCAAATGGTGTCTCCCCATAGGCCTCTAAATCAAATCAGAGCACACAAATACAGTGAGAATTTATTGGGAATTGGTTTTGTTCGGCAAAAACATTACTTATTAGATGAACTGAAATGATAATAAATTTTGACCCTTTAAGGACTGAGCCAGTTCAGGCGATGTGCTGGTTGGTGGAAGGCATCTAGAATTATCCTAAGAGTGTCATTTTACCATGAAGTGTTTTAAGTTTTATTGGGATTAAATTTCTAATCTTCAGCTTAGTTTTTTTATTTTCTTTTTCTCTTCAGGTGACATTATCACCTCAAAATACCACATTTTCTTGTCAAAATCCTTCAGGGTGAAATTGGGATATTTGTTAGTAATCTTTGAAGTAAAACACCCCAAAGCTAAAGTGTGTGTGTGTGTGTGTGTGTACACATGTATGTATGTATTAAAGCAGTTTTGGGTGAACACAAGTATACGATGGCTCCATAATGACAATAGTCAAGTAAAGATTTTTACTATAATTAGTAGAATGATTATATGTGAGATAAGAAAGTGAGAAAGGAGATCATTGACATCCACAATATTAGAACTATTCATACATGTGAGAGGATTATATTAGTTTAGATTTATCTGAGCTTTGTATGTTTGGAAACAAAAGGAAAAAATTTTCCTTTTTCTTTCCAGGAGGAAAATAATAGCTAGTTTCTCCTTTCACCATAAATTTCTTTTACTAGGTATCATAGTTAGCAAAGAGGATCAATAGGATACGCCAGTTTCTAATCTCTAAGTATCCTTAATTTCCTTGGGAAAATAAAATATCTTCCCACAAGGCAAAGTTTAATGCTGAATTTTCTAATAGAATATGTTTATATGAACCATCCAGCTTACATTTAGTACAATGTATTACTTGTCCTCTAGACAAAGTGTGTAATGTCTCCATGTGATTTCCTAATTTGTATAGTCCTTGTGATTAGTTTGAAATATAACATTTCCTGTGTGTTTACCTGCTAAGTGGCTCACTTTTTACAATGAATATGCCTTGTGAGATGTTGGAAATAATTCTGGAAGGAATGTTTGTAACCTTAAATCATTAGACTGAAACAGGTTACGGTATTTCCAGTGGGAATTACTGATACTGAAAATTTGTTAGTAGTTTAAAAGCTTTGTCACAGCCAAATTTGTAAAAGTGATAACATAATATTATATCATTATAGTATTTCAATATATGTTATTGAAAGGGGAAAAAAGTAAATATGATTTTTACAATAGCCATAGGTAGTTTTACCTGCTTACAGTTCTGATATATAATGAATAATTCCATTAACTATGTTTATCAATGGAAAGAAAGTGGTATTCTTTAGTTTTTCTTTACTGTATTCAGATACAAAAAGATAAGAAATGCTATCCCAGCTCCTTTTGCATGAAGAGAGTAACAGTACTCAAGTAATTGAAACAATTTTGAAGTCACTTGGAGAATTAGGAAGGTTGATGATTATAAAATCTGAAAGCAAAAAGGGATTTCCTGAAATTGTCTTGTCCAATAATCTAAGGCATTCCAGAGAAAGAGTTGCTTACTCCTGTCTCAAAACTCCTGGGAAAACAAGTCTACAGCTTTGCTTGGAATGTTCCTAATAACCTTCTTAAGAAATAGTTTCTTAATGTTTAACTTAATTTCTTCTTGCTCTAAGTTATTCATTCTAATAACTCTCCATCACACAGGCACTTTATACATACTAGCTGCTATGCAAGGCTGTGAACATATTTTTATTCGATCTTTCTAACAGTCTTATAGGAAAGATATTATAGTCCCCATAGCTGAGTTGCAAAATTGAAGTTTGAAGAGGTTAAGTATCTTGATCAAGGTTGTATAAGTCATAGAAGGTTTGGAATGTATATTTGGCTGATTCCAAAATCTGATTTGTTTGGTCTTCGGTTTTTGTTAGTAGCGTATTCTGCCCTGGACCGTTAATTGCCTTATGTTAGGCATTTTACTGACACATAGAGGTGATTGCTGGTTCCTTTCGTTAGAGGAATTTGACTCTGAATAAATGATTTCATTGTAAAATGAGAATACAGTGGGATTATGGACAAAGAGTTACCAGCTCTGCCTAGGAGATACGGAAGTCCTTAGAGAGGAGCTGGGAGTTAAATGGGTTCTGACGTGTAAGAAGAGGGCAAATAAGAACAAGGAGTCAAGAAAATAAACGTGGTACAATGTGGGAATATCAGGAAGCTCTGTCAGGATGGTATAGGATTTGGGAGAAGCATTAAGAAATGAAGTTGTTAAGTTAGAAATGGGAATTCACTGCTATCTTTACAGCATTCTTTAAGTACTTGAGGCCCATTAGTGTCATGTCTTTAGCTTAAAAGACCTCATTCCTTTATGTGCTGATCATTTTTTCTTGGTAAGTAGAGAAGCCAAGCTAGACATGTGCTTCCAAGTAAGAAACAGGCTTTGCTGGGAATAGTGGTATTATCTCATTTCATCTCTTATTTGTATTACTAAGCAAAAAAAAAAAAAATAAAAAATAAAAAAATAAAAAATGTTATATTAATTACCTAGGAATTCAAGGAATGTTTTTTTTTTGATTCAGTGTAATTTCCTTTTTAGTTTGGCTATGGTTTAAAAACATTATATTCTAAATATTTTATTTGCTAGGAAGATTGGAAATATGGTTAGATTACCTGGGAAAAGTCTTTATAAAATGTGGTTCCCCTTTAAAGGGGATTAAGTTTTTTGTTTTCTGTTTTTATGTGTCAGTTAAAATGATATGAAACTTAAGAGTTTAGTACTTGAGTGTCAGTTCAAGATTTCAAAAATTCATATAAGAAATTGTGCCTATATTCGCCTTTTAAAAGTTGTTGTTCATTGCTATTTTTTAATGTTTGTTGTTTAGGGAGAGAATGTGCAAGAATGTGTGGGAGTGGGGGAGAGGCATGGAGAGGATCTGAAGTGGGCTCTGAGCTGAGAGCAGAGAGCCCAGTGTGGGGCTAGAACTCAGGAACTGTGAGATCATGACCTGAGCTGAAGTTGGGTGCCTAACTGACTGAGCCACCCAGGTGGCTGTTTCTATTTTTAAAGGAGATCTGTAGGTAGGTAAATCTATGCAAAAATGGCAGACCATCTTCAAATAGGGATACCATGTCAATGTGCTATTTGTGGTGAATCCTGGCCCGTTCAAGACCCCCTTTTATGGAAGTACGTATAACCGTGCTCTTGGGACAGTGGAACAGCAACAGGGAGTTTGAAGGCCTAAGGGAATCCAGGTCATGGAACCTCTGTTTGCACAGGCTACCTTCCTGAGTCTCTGTTTTCTAACTATGAGATGAGTACATGCAGAGCATGGGCTTGGACGGCCTGGGCTAATATTCTACCTTTGCCACTGATTAGCTCTGGGACTTGGGGGAAGTCACTTAACTTCTCTAACCCTTTGTTTCTTTATCTGCTAAAAACGGGATTGATAATTTGACCTATCTTACAAATTATGACAAAGACTGAGTTAGAGTATGTTAAGCACTTACAGAAAAGCCTCCCTCAAAATAAAGTCTCCAAAATATTTTATATTGGTATTGGAAATGAAGAGGTTTTAAGCTGGGAAGGATGGTCTGGGTGCCAGCTCCACACCTCTTGTTCATGAGCTATGTGTACCTGGGGTGGCTTCAGTCAACTTAGTTAAACTTTCTGAGTTCTAGTTTTCTGACTTAAGATAAGATTTCACGGGGTTGAGAAGTAAATGAAAATAAATGCTCAGGTGATTAATTTGTTTCCTTTTTGCCTTTTAGTCAAGGGCAAGGGATAAGGATGAGCAAGGATTTGGATGGAGGGAAGCTGAGATGGGAAATGTTTCATCTTGGGTGTCTTTGGATTGCAAAGTTAATTCAGATTCTCTCTTCACTTTGAGAGTCTTTGAAAAGTCTTCTATCACGTTTTTTTTTCCTTGAGTCTTAAAGATTTAGTCGGTCAGCTTTTGAATGAAAGTAATAGTTCAGGTTTTCAATAAACAGGTGTTGTAAGGGCATCCATCCTAAAAGTTCAACTTCAGATACGGAGAATTATAAACATTTAAGTAAAACTGTTAACTAATTTTTCTCTTTATTCTATTTTCTGCTGAACCATAACACTACTTTTGGAACAAGTTTATCAGTACTTTTTCTTTCTTTTTTTTTTTTAAGTTTATTTATGTATTTTGAAAGAGACAGAGAGAGTGCGAGCTGGGGAGAGGAACAGAGAGAGAGAGGGAGAGAGAAAATCCCAAGGAGGCACCCACTGTCAGTGCAGAGCCCGACGTGGGGCTCGATGCCATGAACTGTGAGATCATGACCTTAGCCAAGATCAAGAGTTGGACGCTTAACCATCTGAGCCACTCAGGAGCCCCACAAGTTTACCATGGTTCTCTATGACCCTCACCATTTCAGTTAAACTTTAAAATGTGTATTTTCCTTGGGGCGCCTGGGTGGCTCAGTCGGTTAAGCGTCTGACCTCGGCTCAGGTCATGATCTCACGGTCCGTGAGTTCGAGCCCCGCGTCGGACTCTGTGCTGACAGCTCAGAGCCTGGAGCCTGTTTCAGATTCTGTGTCTCCCTCTCTCTATGCCTCTCCCCCATTCATGCTTTCTCTGTCTCAAAAATAAAATAAACGTTAAAAAAAAAATGTGTATTTTCCTTAATACGTTTGATATTTCATTAATTAAAGGTGATATGCACAAAGGCTAAAAGATGTTCCAAGAGAGGGGCCTTCAGCGTCGCAATCTGAGGAATATAGTATTTGTAGCTTTCAGATTATTTCATTTTGTTGTTTACCTCTTCCTGTCATTCTGTTTTCCCCCTTTTCATGAAGAGTCAGGTATCATTAATGCAAGCTCTCCTGGTTCTAGTTATCTGACATTAACATTTCCTCACAGTTGAATGTGACGTGGCGACACTGAGAACTAAGAACTTAGTGTCTCAATAATATGAGGGTTAGATGAAGTAGAATGACGGCCAACCACCACTAAGAGTATTTGCCTCCTGGCAGTGGCATACTCCTATGTTTTTATTTCATAGTGAGTAATACTGGACATAAGGTGACTGTGGGCTAAAACATGTAAACCTCTCATCAGTCTGAATTCTTGAACATCTCAATTTAAAATTTTTACAGAGTGGGCTCTGTAATATTCTTTGTTTAACATATATTGTATATAAAATACTTTCAGGATTTATTCTCTAATATCAAAAGTAAAAGTATCATTTACCTTTAAGGAAACAGAAAGTAATTAGTCACCATTTTCAGGATAATATGAAGAGTAATTGATAATTCCTACTGGGGTTTTTTTCCATTGCCTGTGTTTCAGGTGCGTGTGTCATCTGTGTGTGTATCTTTACCAAACACTTGTTTTAGAAGCTATGTTTCTTTTAAGTCCACAGTAATCTTTGTTCTGATTGTACTTAATTATTTCTATTTAGATCAAGTTTTGGAAACCGGAGCTGAATATAATATGTCACTTATTTGGGGAGATTTCCTGGGCACAGAATTTATAGTAAATTGCTGGGTTGTATATGAAACGCGAAGAGGGTTGTTCCAATAGTATAATCTGGTAAGGAAGCAAGACCTATAGGATAAGAAACAAAGAGAAATAATTGAGAATAAAAACACAAGAGGGATTATAAGGGCAGACACAGTCCTGTGCCAAGTGAGTGATAGAATTGAAGAATATTACTGGAGAGAGAAAAGGCAAACTGTCTTTGAGTTGAGGTCGTTTGGGAAGAAGGTAGTAGCTAGAGCTAGACTTTACAACCATGACCCAGACTTGGTTGTTGAATATGTGAAATGAACAAATTGTATTGGAGCTATCTGCTTCTCTACATACTTGAGTTTTGGTTGGGCAGTGATGGTTTTGATGAAATTTCATTGCTCATTGAAATAGTTATATACCCATTTAAATTTGAATTCACTTGCAATGTTATTACTTTTAAGAAAAGTTCCACACTGTATTTATGTAATAAATTACTAAAAAAATAATGGCTCAGTGCTGGCAAAGGAGGTAAAGTGAATTCATCTAACATAAAGCATTGTTAGATATCCAAAATAGCAAATGGGTTATATTAGGACAACTGATCGCACATGGCTTGCTTTTATATATAAGCATTGAAAGTCAGCCCTAAATTGTAACCTAGATCAGACTAAAGGATGGTCATATAAAATGCTCAAGCTAATTATGGCCATTAGATATTAACTCACATATATGCTATGTTAAGAAGACCTGGAACACATTGTCATGTCAGCATTCCAGTCAGCTATTTGGTTTTTGCTTATTTTTAGGTGAAATAATGAGTCATTTGAAGACCTAATAATATGAATTTTGTATGGTGGATTCTATGTTCATATGCTGTTGATGCAGATCACTTAGCCTGTACTTCAATTACCGGGGGTTCTACGAACTGTTTTGTAAATTTAGAGATAGTTGCTTTGATCTGGCCATAGAATAAAACAAGAACACCTAGCTAAGTAGCAACTAAATAGCCTTTCATCTTCCCTTCAAAGCAAGAAATAAAAATAATCATCGCAAAGTAATGCTTTTCTTGTTTCTTAGATTTTAACTTCCCTGATCACCTGAAAGTTACTAACGTTAGTTTGAGTTGCAAAGCCAGTACTTGTAGAACTTCTTCCACAAAAGAGAGACTGAACTGAATGAAATACATTTTCCAGTTACTCTTTTTGGTAGCTTTCATTATAAGCTTTTCATTCTCATAGTATTTAACTGTAATTTTTGCTTTTAGCCTTGCCTACCAGGTAATAAAGAAAAAACATCTTCCTTAAATACAGTATCCTAATCGCCAAAAATTTATTAAACCCCCACATCCATGCATTATGCCAAATATCAAAGAGTAAACCTGTAAACGGGGTCATCAAAAAGAGTTATGATGACTCCTCTTTTTTCCTTCAAGCCTCAAAATTGTATTTGTTGGTCCAAAGGAGGCATTTTAGAATTGGTCCCATTGGTTTTAGTGGGACATTTAAAGATGCTTCAGATAAAAACTTTCACGCATTAAGCAAATCCATGCAGTGAAATCACTAAAAGGTATATATAGGTTCAACTAGAGCCTTCATTTGTTTTTCTTTTGCACTGTAAGAAAAAAAAAAAGTCTGTTTCAAATCCTATTTGTCCCTTATCTCTGTTTGTTCAGTTGTTTTTAATATCACATACTGAAAGAATTTCAATAGGAGCTCCACCATGAAGTCATTTGTTATCCTTCAGCAGGCTTTTGCCTACTGAATTGTAAAGCAGTTCTGACTATTTGCATCCTCCAGATGGAGCGGCATATAAACACTCCCAGATATTTCTGGTAAGTATGAAAAAATATCTTATTTGTCCTTTCTGTGAATAAATAAGAGAATGTCAAATTTTATAGACTAATAAATTTGTATGCCGGCAGTGACATTGAATCTCTCATGGCCTGCAATGTCACAGACCCTGAGAAACACAATTTTTTGTTGTTGTTGTTTCAAATGAATACAAAGTCAAATAGAAGAAGCTCAATAAAAAGCCAGAATTTGATTGCATTGTTTACGTCTGCCCAATATTCTAATTCAGTTGCAATTTGCCATGAGGAAATGCAATTTACATGTTTCCCAGGCTTATCCTACAACAATCACTCACATATACATGCTTCTATATGTCAGAGAGAACTCCACTAATGGGTTAAAATGCCCTTTGGCGTTAGTCTACAACAGCTGCTCCCCTCCTTGTAATTTAATGTTAATTTTTATAATATACTGTTAGAGCTGTGGGTGCATGGCACAGAAAAAGGTAAGCTAAATATCTAAATTTTTACATGTGAAACTTTTGATATGTGTATGTTGACTTACATGCACACATGTGATTGACTCAGAAGTAGTACTCTACATGATATAAATCAAGTTGCATCAGTTCAGGCAAATCCTTATGCACTTTTCCAATTTAGGATTAAATTTGTTTCTTATATTTAAATTGATATGCATAATGTAGGGTGTCTAATCTTCATATTCAGTTAAATAATGAACTCTGCAAGATCAGCAGTGATTGACAGTTTAATACTGCTTTTTGCACTTTCCAGTTTTCATATTACACCTTGTAGTTTCTTCCTAAATTAAATGCATTACTCTCAAAACAGAATAACATCATATATTTTACAAAGTAAACAAGATTAAATGATTTTAGGGTAAATGTGTATATGAAGCACTGAGAATTTAACTTTGCTTACTTTATCCATGTGGGGAAAAAAAAGTCTGTGAACTGAATACAGCCTGATTGTTTTCCAGTCTGTTTTCTGAAGAAAGAATTTTAATAAGTAATACATAATATTTCTTTTCTTCCATTCATGCAATTAAAACAGAACTGAGTATCATATTTATTAATGTTGATTTGCTTTCTGGAGAATAAATTTCCCTAAATGCATTTTAGTGAAACGAAAGTAAATCTGTGATAGAAACATTTAAAATCATTTTAATATTGCTGAAGATGGGTGTTTATAGGGGTTTGGAAACACAAGTTGTATTTTAGTTTTTATGAAAATGTGTCTTAATGCTTCTCCAATTATGACATGTGAAAAAAAATTCAGCTTAGGTTCATTATTCCTATTACAGTATATTAGCTCATGTCCAAATGTCCTTGATTTCTTCAAAAGTAGCCTTTCTAATGTTAAAAGTAACAATATATCTTACAAGCAGATATGAGGTGGAAAATATGGTGGTGTGTGTGTGTGTGTGCGCGTGCTTAGTAAAATATGCTATGAAAGAAAGTATAAAGATATTTCTTTACATGTGTGATTTTTAGATTTGGAAATTATCACCTTGATACTAAATTCTTTGATTCAAGTTATATATATATGGATGAATGTATATGTATGTGTCTATATCTATCTATATATGTATATATATACATATATATATCTATATATCTATATATCTATATATATCTATCGATATCTCTATATCTATATATATATCTATCTCTATACCTATATCTATCTATCTATATCTATATAGATAGATAGATATAGATATAGATGTAGACACACACATACCCATACAATGTCACAGATGTGACTCAGCAGCTGATTATAGGAGTCATGTAGATTGACAGAATGTGTCAATTGGAAGGAATATTCAAGTGTCTCTAATCCAACCTTGTTTTATAGATTGATTATCAAATTGATTCTCAGAAGAGGTAACATGGTAAAACCTGGACTAGATCTCACATCTATAGATGCTAAGTCCTGGTGTCTTTCCTCCACGCTGTCTCTTTGATTCTGTCATTTATTATGTCAGTGAATTGTTTTGGCAAGCTTTAGTGGCTTTGTATTTAAACTTCTGCCAAAGTACAATTGCAGTTACTATGAATACTATCTATATGATACTTCTCCATATATATATGTGTGTGTGTGTGTGTGTGTGTGTGTGTATACATATATATATGGATATATATACATATATACACGCATTATACTAATACATACTATATTATATATAATGTGTGGAATATAATATAGTCTGTAGTATATGTGTGTGTGTACTATGTATGATATACGCATCATACAAACTATATAAATGCTTGTTTAAGTATCGCTAAGTTCAAGACACCACTCTATTACTGTGTTTCAAAAAAAAGTTCAAAAAAATCCTATTTGAAGCCTGTTTCAGTTATTAAGTCTCTCAAACATTTATCTTTTGTTTATTGACATGGGCCTCCCAGATTTCCGTTCCTTTTGTTCAACTGTAGTAAATTTGGCATTAAAAGATGATATTCTATCCTTGCTTCCTTTATAGAGTTGCACCAAAGTCAATGAGACTTTTACACAAAAATCAAGGATACGTTATGATCTCGGAGTACTCACTTTAAGACTGTAGAACAGACCCACAAGACTAAGTTCAGTGCCTGGTAAGGGGTTCGTGCTAAATTTAACATTGCAGAAGTTTCCAGCTGTTGGCTTGATATGAACGAGGAGAGCTGCTTTTATGACTGATTACTGTCCTCGGGAGGAAGAGGGAAGCAGAGTGATTCTACATCACCAATCCACAGAGTGCTGTGCATATTCTGTGGCATTGATTTGAGGAGGCTCATGACTTTAATGCCTCCCTTTATCAGTTGTCATGACTCTAGGCTTTGAACATTCTAAAACCCAGGAAGAGAAGAACAGGAATATGTATAACTTTAGATGTAGAAAATACTAGGATAAAGTAAAATTACCCTTTTTTAATTTCATGGTGGTAAGTCACTTGTGGTTTGTCACTCTCAGTAAAGTAACCCAACTAGACTTTATTTGCCAGCTGTACTTAAAGATCTTGGTTTTATGTTTTTAAAAATGTCATCTATTCCTTCAATCACTTGTAAGTCCCCTGTAATCTCTTTTTAATGTAAGCACACTGGAGTTTTCTCTTTTGTTTGCTGCCCTTGCATTATTTACTTTGATCTGCTGTGAGAAAATCTGAAAGTGTGTTGTCCTAAATGCTAGCATCTCACCAACAAGATTTGAGGCCTTGTAGTTTGCATTGAAGAAAAAGGCTCTTGTGTGAAGACGCAGGTTTTGTTTAGTTCTCTCTCCCTGGTGGGAGCCTTAATTGCATTTTCTCTCTCTCACAGTGGCTGGCTAAGGAGTGCCTGCCTTCCCTGCTGATGCTGAAGTTTTCAAGCTCTATTACTCTGTGACGGAGAAAATTCCTTGGTCCAGGAAGAAAAGGGTCAGATTTTTTAAAAAAAAAAATGTGTTTAAATAAGTATTGTCAATTTACTGTGCACAATTAACAAAAAGAAGAAGAAACAATAGAAAAGCTTAATGTTTTTCCCCCTAAAAATCTTATAGAAGCTTTATGTAACCCAATTTATAAAATATCCAGTTCTAAATATAAAAGGCTCAGTCCTTAGGGCAAAGAGGTTAGACTTAATAATAACCAGTAAATGCCCCCCCCCCCCAATAGCATTAATCTGTGTCCTTTCTTAGCCATTCTGAAAAGTTCTCTGTAAGTCCGTCTGCATATGTGATTAAAATGTGTAGTCCAGGTTATTTCTGGAGTTAGTACTAAGCACTGACATATATGCCATTTTCAGTTAAGTTACAAAGATCTAATTTTATTAACCTTTTAACTTTCTATTTTGACTTTCTGAGTGTACAAGCGATATGCTTAAATCATTACTACTGAAAAGAATATTTTAATTTTCTTCTCATCTGACAAAGTATACTTCCCCTTAACTGGCTTTGAGGCTGTACTTGCCATGTCTACTTCCACTTTCTGTATTTCTCGTCATGATGGGACGCAAGGCAATCACAGCATCTACGTAACATTTTCAATTGCAAAGCATCTTCAACACGGAAACTATACTGATCTACATTCACAATAATGCTTGTTTATTGTTTGAGAGTTAAATGTTTTTATGCACATATACATAAACTAATTGTGTTGTTTGAAAAGTATGGCTTGTTATTCTACTCAAATGGATTACTCAAGTAAAAAATTTTATTGGGCAAGATCTTATTTTATCCTATTGCTTACTTCTAGACCTTGGTATGTTAGGCTTTCTGCTGACTTCTTAACTTTCTCATGCGTCAGCTGTGTTCCTTCTCTTCTTTTTTTCCCTTCTCCTGTAACCTCCTTATATTCTCACCTGCCCTGTTCTAAGCCATTATTCAACAATGTCTCCCCTCATGCTACTCTCTGAATGGTCTGATCTCTGCTACTTGTTTGCAAGTGAGCTGAGAGAGGGCCCATCTTGTCTAGGGATAAAAGTGGGGTTTTCTGATGGATCGTTTGGTAGACAGTGGAAAGATTCATTGGTAGAAATAGCATGGGATTAGTTGCTTGAGAACAGAGCAAGAGAGAATGGAAAAGTTAGAAAGCTAAGTAGGTGAATAGTAGAAAGATGCTAAGCAGAAAACGTGAAGACACCTTTCTTGAGGTTGGGATTAAGGATTTTAGCTCTGACCATACTCTCCCATTAGTAATCACTGGGCCTTTCATGCTTTGTGCAATGAGCTGAACCCAGTCAACAGAATCTTTTCAACTATATTGAAAAGCAGTGATCCAACACATGAAGTGAAAACATCTCCTTGATACAAGAGTACACACGGCTTTAGAACGCATTAACATTATAAGACAGATATGATTGTCATTAAAAACAGCATCAGGAAGCCTATGTCTTGCTTTATTATCTTCAAACTGGTTAGCAATGTAAAGAGAACCTTCTAAAAACTAATTTAAATGCATAATATACATTTGAACATGGGGCACTTTTTTGGGTTAGTTTCAGGATGGTGATTTTTAAATGTTTACAGCAATCACGTTTGAGTGCTAAGAGGATTTTTTTTTTTTCACTGAATGGTTCACTGGCAGATGACATAGACATACTCCCATAATTTTGTTCTTCCTAATCAGTGAAAAATAAAATGGAAGAAATTTACAAAGACATTATAGGATTTCTTAATAATTTTAAGGACCATTATATATGTTTAATTTTGAGAATTTAAGAGCTAATGTATCCTTATTAATTTTTTGTTCAGAATATTCTCATATTTTAGAACTGTCAAAATTGGAAATAAGGAATAAAGTACATTTTTTAGACAGTTCAAAGCATTCTGTTAGCATATTTTATATCCCTTGAATCCCATTATGTGTTTTTATAAATACTTCTTAGAGTTTATTCTTTTTCTATTTATTGTCACCTCTACTTGAAAAATTGTCAGTTAGGATCTATACATAGCTGAAATCTTAGGACAGGTCTAGATAATTCAGCAAGTGGCTATTCTCTTCATCAGCACATTTTATTATGGTAGAAATTCTCTATGATGAAGGCTAAGGAACCTGATTATTTTTTTAAATAGGTCAAGAAATGGATCAGAAAATCTGCAGGGGATTTATCTCTGTTTCTAGTACTCCGTAATGACAAAACTTTCTTTGGCTAATGAGCATGTCTAGATGAATTCAAATATATGGAGAAAAGAGTAGAAGCGGCAGTGGACTTCTAAGAGAATTGGTATAATTGCAGTGATTGAATTCAAAAGATTCTAAATAGTTTGAAAGGAGTGAAAAGTGACAGGTTAGTTAAACCAAATATGCTCTATTTTCTTATAAGAATGGGTATAAATCACATGAACATAAAAGAACATACACCATTTTGTGCACCGATTCAGAACTAAAAAAATGAAACTCCTGACAACATTCTGGCCTTAAAATTTCCTACTTTCTCTCTCTTACATGAGTGCCATATTTGTTCCACCTTTATTCTGGGGCTACATTTAACCATTTATTCATTTTTTATGCACTGACTTCTTGAAACACTGTTTATTGAGCACTTAAATGGGGCAGGTGCTTTCTGGCCTACAAAGTGAAGTTCTAGTAGTCAAAAACATCTTAAACATAAGAGATTGGACAAAGATAGTTTTTACGTATAATAAGCTATTTATTCATTAAGATACCTGATATCACCATTATAAACCCAAATATTGTGCCAAGATACATGTCACCTTCAAGAAAAATTCAAAACCACTATGCTGTTGTCCTGAAGTTCTTACTTTCATGCTAATACTTTTTTTTTTAACTTTGGGTTTTATTACTTTACCTTGCAGAATCTATACTCCATCATCTAGGATAAGGGCCAACCTTATGTTATTCAGTAAATACAGTAGAGATAATATTATCCTGTTTCCATTTTTATGCCTCTCAAAAGGAAAAAAAAATCCTTAAATATAATCTAAACTACGTTTTGTGTCTTTCTTTTATATTTTCATCCATTCATTCTTTAAATGCCAGCCCCAGTGACACTTTCTCTGTGAAACTCTCCTTGCCCAATCACTGAGCAAGAGTCAAGTATAGCATAGAAAGGCATTTAAATTTCAATTACTCCTCTTATAATCCATTGTAACCATTCATTCTCTTGTGCCCTTTCTACTAAAGGCTGTGTGTGCACTTGGAGGGCATGTACTGTCTGTTATCATCTCTGTATTCTGGTTACCTTGGCACAATATCTAAGCCATAACAGCTCAGTAGATATTTCTTGAATTAATTTAATCCTCTTATAATTACTGTTTAAACTCTTTTATCTTACATCTTTGGGACCTCTGTCTATCCTTTGATAGGAAAATAAAAGCAGAGGTCTTGATCTTGTTTTTATACAATACTAAATAAATCTCAGCTCTTTCTTGTCTGTAGGAAAATGTAAAATCCCATTCCTAAGACTTAATTTGAAAATTTGGGTTTAGAATGAGAATACAAATTGAGAGCGATTAGCTGGTTTGCATTATTTTCTGTTGGTCTTTTGTTGTCTTTCATTTTTTTTTTCAGGAAAGCATCACTAAGAATCGAATTTAGGTATTTTTACAGTTGGCTGTTAGATTCAGGAATCTGTTAACATGTCCTAATCTTTCTGCTATTATCATAACTTCTTCCTGTGCAAGTACATGGGAACATGTGCATGTACGTCAGTAGGTATGCATGCATGTGTGTGCACGTGTGTGTGAGCGTGTGTGTATGTATGTGTAGCCACTGACTAGTCTTCTGAAGCAACACTTTTATTATCTTTGTTCTTATCTTCCACTGTCAACTCCAGTCTCTTCTTCTTGATCCTTCCTGTGAAAATGGCTTGAAGGATTTTGAGAAAGTTTTGTTTCGTGTAATTTTGGTAGAGGCAGTTCTCTTACTTGGAATAAACTAGATAAAATAATTTGACTGTGGTTAACAAATCCATACCCCCACTTACCAGAACTATAAGCCAGCCATAGCATGAGCTGTTAATACATATTTTTTCACTATGAAAATTTCAGATAGGCAGTAATAACTATCACAAATAAATATCTCATTCTTTGATTTTCCAAGATTATTTGGTAGGAGAGGGAGACTAAGAAATTAAGTCCAATTCATACACATTGAGGGGAAAGGGATGTACAGAGATAAATAAGACAGTCTACATGATTTTTATGGGAGATTTGTAACTATACTAATAACTGTAATTCAAAGCATTATTTGGTACAAATGTTACCAACATTACAAGTAATTAGGCACTGAAACAATTAGAAGGATAAGAAAGTATTTATTTTCTAATGACATGTTGTTTAAGATGGGTTTTGGGGAATAGGAGGAAAAGACATGGTTGGAGTGTGTCCATTTTGCCAGAAATGTAAGAATTTGAGGATGATGCTGTAGTTAAGATGTTAGGGACAACTTTGTTGAGCAGTAAGTATATGGTTGAGAAACTGGTACTTGCCCTGGTAAGCAGTGTGGTGCCACTGAAACTTTCTGAAGATGGTATGATCTGATCCAGTTCAACCTTTAAGAACACCTACGTAAAAGGTTCATAAGCTTTTTGTATGACCTATTTCAGAAAACAGAAAAACAAAAACAAAAACAAAAAAAAAAAACCAAACCTGAGGAAATGCTATAGTAAACTGAGGTTGCCGTCTTGTCTTGGAAACAGTCTGTTCAGTCCAGATAGAGATTTTCAACCATACAAATTTGTTGTCAAATTTAGAGTAGGATTTTTAAACAAAAATCCATAGAAGAATCCTAAAGCTCTGGCCTCTACATTGGCATGGCAACAATTGTCTAGAGGTGAGTCGTAGTTTGCTTCTTTTCTGTGGTACCTGTGTGCTGGTTCATATCAGTCATCATAAGGTCTGGATGTTTCCTGCTTGGTTCTTGAAGCATTTATTATAACCTAATGAACAAAAAAAGAAGGTACAGTCCAAGTTTCAAACTTACCAGCCCAAGATCCTGAAAAACAATAGTTATAATAGTACCCTGGAAGTATATTCATTAGTTGTATAGAGTATAGTTTCATGGTTTTTTCCCCCCTTAATCATTATGCTTAATTTTGTATGATTAATAACTGTACTATAGAACTGAGGTTTTTTGTAAATTGATTATTTTGAGCAAGGAATATTTTTTAAACACATTTTGCTAATCAGCGAGTGGAACAGGAAAGCAAAACAAAAAAACAAAGAAAGTCATTTGACTTATATAACAGGATTTTTATTTTACAGAAGGAAGAATAGGAGTAAGAGGGAGGTAAAAGAATTTTTTTTTCAATACGAGAAATAAATAAATTTTGGGGATTTAGTCATATTTTAACAATAATAGTATTATCTCTATTTGGAGTACATTTTCTAAAATATATGATGTGTTCTCTATTTTGCACCCTATCATTTGTAATATCCTCCATATTTTATTTACATATGTTTTATATCAGTGATAAATGAGGTAACATATTGAATCCAAACTTAAGTGTTTTAGAATCCTCTGAAATACAATATTAATGTAAGCTAGGACAGCACAAAGAAGAAATTCTATTATGTAACTTTGTGTTCAACTTGCCAAGTTCTTCCTAACTTTTAGGTCTGTCTTATTTTATGCACTTCCTTTTACCTGGAAGTCTCTCTTTTTACCATTTCTGGTCTATTTCCTGTGCTGTTTCACAGTTTAGTTATCACAACCTCCATGCATTTTTCCCTTTCCACTAGGCTGGTTTAAGAATGGAGCATGTAGGTACGCCTGGGTGGCTCAGTTGGTTAAGCGTCAGACTCTTGGTTTCCACTCAGGTCATGATCTTATGGTTCATGGGTTTGAGCCCACATAGGGCTTCTTGCTGACAGTATAGAGCTTGCTTGGGATTCTCTTTCTCTCCTTCTGTCTGCCCCTCCTCTACTTCCTCTGTCTCTCCAAATAAATAAATAAAACTTTATTTAAAAAAAGAATGGAACATGTAATGCTTTATGATTTACAGTCTTTTAACAAACACCATCTCATTCGGTCCCCATTATCCTCATTCATTCATTCATTCATTCATTCATAGAACGTTTGTGAAACTCCCATTCTATGACAGTACTGAAGTAGAGGGGAGGTTTCCAGACATGCAATAGTTTTTGTTCTTAGGAAACTCACAGTTTAGTAAGGGAGAAAAATGAGTCTGTGTAATTCAGTGTGTGAGTTCCGAAATTGAGATTTTCACAGGTGGAAACAAAATAGGTGGATATATTTGAGAAGAGGTGGCCAGAAGGGCAAAAAGAGAGACAGGGAAAAGATTTTGCTAAGTTTTTAAGACCTCAGGGATTTAAGTAGGAATAGAGAAAAAAAGAAAGGCTGAAGTCAAAGATAGGAAACAAGTGGCTCCGTAGAATAGAACTGTTTTTGTTTTATTTCGTTATTTTCATCAGTTGAGCTCCAAATATGGTCTTGGCCGTATTCATAGCACTCTGCACGGATTCTTTATTACAGACAATGAGTCTGAGGCACAGAGAATGAACGTTCCTTATCTAAAGTATGTTTTGCGTTGTCATTTTCTGCATTCTATTTTCTAAATTATAAGGTTAAATGTATAGTTTTTTTCCAAATACCTGTGAATGAAAGAAGTCAAGTTTTTTCTAAAATTCAAAATGTAACTGTCAAAACTTTTTCTCTAATTTATACTTGTTTCATACATATTTAACTATTTAGCCCTTTGTTTTATATATTAAATTCTTTTTTTTTTTAAATTTTTTTCAACGTTTTTTTTTTATTTATTTTTGGGACAGAGAGAGACAGAGCATGAACGGGGGAGGGGCAGAGAGAGAGGGAGACACAGAATCGGAAACAGGCTCCAGGCTCCGAGCCATCAGCCCAGAGCCTGACGCGGGGCTCGAACTCACGGACCGGACCGCGAGATCGTGACCTGGCTGAAGTCGGACGCTTAACCGACTGCGCCACCCAGACGCCCCGATATATATTAAATTCTTATATTTTCACTATGTGTGTACTCTAAGAAAGCTTGAGTTAGATGCAACAGAAGAAAAGGCATCGGTGCTAAATTTTATCAGATGGCATCCAACTATTGCTGAAAGATAGGAGCAACTTTATTTTCTAAAATTACTTGAAATGCTAAAATTAAAATATCACACAAAACTCCAGCTTTCTAGTATCTACTTTCTTTTATGTCATAAATGAGTGGCATGTTAGACCCAACATGTTAGATCCATGTTGCTCCTAGGATAACAATTCTATGGAGTGTAATGGAGCAAATGTTTTCTTTTTCCAAGTTATATTTTCTGGAAATCTTAAAGTGGACTTGATAAGTACATGCAGTTCTGTTGTATCTTACTGTGTGCCTTAAGAGATATTATTTTGACCTAAATTAGTAGAGAAAAAAGTTGCAGTTTACATTACTTTTATTGTAAGAGACACTTTAATCATGAACAAGCTTTATTATAAAGAAAACAAGTTAGAGCACCTGGGTGGCTTAGTCAGTTAAGCATCCGACTTTGGCTCAGGTCATGATCTCACAGTTAGTGAGGTCTAGCCCCTCGTCGAGCTCTGTTCAGATTCTGTGTCTCCTTCTCTCTCTGCCCCTCTCCCACTCTTGCTGTCTCTCTCTTTCTCAAAAGTAAATAAACAATAAAAAAAAATGAAAAAAAGAAAAGAAAACAAGTTATGTCTTTGGAAGATAGGAGTTTTACAAATTTTTCAACTTAATTTTTATTTTATTTTTTTGATTGGAGGCATTTGGTCAACACTTTGGAGCTATAATCCATGGAATGTTAATTAAAGAACTATTGAGTGCTCCCAGCGGTCACTGAGGGAAAATTTGAAAATAGAAATTACGGGTTTCATTTCTTTAACATTTGCCCTATGGTCAAAGGAGAGGATGAATAAAGTATATATCTTTAAAATATGAATTGCATTTGAATTATACAAAAATTAAAGTATCAAAAAAATTAGAAACAAAGACAGATTGTCAAAAACCTGGCTTCTAATAATGGCTGTTACTGGCTGAGCAAATTATTAGAATTCAGTGTGCTGTTGGGGCCCCTGGGTGGCTCAGTCGGTTAAGCGTCCGACTTTGGCTCAGGTCATGATCTCACAGTTCGTGGGTTTGAGCCTGCGTTGGATTCTGTGCTGACAGCTCAGAGCCTGGAGCCTGCTTCAGATTCTGTGTCTCCCTTTCTCTCTCTCTGCTCCTCCCCCGCTCATGCTCTGTCTCTCTCAAAAATAAAAAAAATTAAAATAAATAAATAAATAAACATAGAATTAAGTGTGTTCATTTGTAAATTGGAGGATTAACTAGTTGATTTGCAAGGTCTAGTTAAGTAACTGATTTATGTAATTTATATACACTGAAAGCCAGTGTTGTATGCAAATATTTAAAATTTTATTTTATTTGTTTTTTTAAACTTTATTTTTAAGTAATCTTTACACCCAACATGGGGCTTCAACTTGCAACCCCAAGATCAAGAGTCACATGTTCTACTGACTGAGTCAGCCAGGTGCATCATCCCCCAAATATTTAAAATTTTAAATGGCTGGCAGAGGTCAGCAAATCTAGTATAGGAACTTAATGAATCATACAGTCCTAATTTGGACTGTATAGATTAGTTTGGATTAGTTTTTATTTTTTAAATGATGGCCACAAAGAGATGCTGTCATTTATACAGATTCACATAGATTTTAAAAGCCTAAGATATTATAATTGAGAATATTTCCTTTTTATATTCATACATTATTTCCTAGAAGAGGAAAAATGATACTTTTTGAATAGCGCCTATAATATACTATGAAAAACTTGCATATTTTGTGCATTTAATCTAATAATAACCCTATGATGTGGATATCATTAAACCCATTTCAGTAATGAGGAAACTGAGACTCATTAAGTTACAAAACACCTTGATAGAGATAGGGTATGAGCCCTGAAGGCCTGACTCTAATGTTCATGTTCTCTATACTGCACTGTCTTCCAAAAGTAGGTGTCAGTGCCCTTTGAGCTCCCTCTCCTCCATTAGAAGAAATATACCTCTAAGTAACAAAATGGATGGGGCACCTGGATGAGTCAGTTGAACGTCCAACTGTTGATTTCGGCTCAGGTCATGATCCTAGGGTCCTGGGATCGAGCCCCACCCCCACCTCTGTGCCGAGTGTGGAGCCTGCTTAAGATTCTCTTTCTTTCTATCTCTCTCTCTCAAATAAATTTAAAAAAAAATAATAAAAATAACAAAATAAATAACAAAAGTGTGACTTTTGTAAACCCAGGGAGTAAGACAGTGAAATATGCTTGATAACAGGACTACAGGAGGTGAAAAGAATACAGTTTAAAATTTTGGTTGATCATTAAGATGGAAAAGTAATGCACAGGGCTTGGAGAGCTTTGAGGATTCTTCTCCATATTTGCATTGTAGGCCAAGAGGAGTCTAAGGTATCTGAGACAGGGTGGAGAGTAGGGAATATTGAAGAAAGAACAAGGTATACAGACAGATCAAGTCAGATGAGAGGTCATTTAGTGTAGGTGAATGATAAGGACTAAAAAATTTACCAGTGAGTTGCAAAGTAAAGGCAGCAGCAGAGTATGTTTGGGGGAGGTTGAGGATAATTTTTCCAATTCTCTTCCAATTTTTACCAAGTTTTCATCTGAGCAAAAAGATTCAAACATACTTTTAATTTTTGTTCAGTAATGAAATGAAATTATATTTAAGAAAGTGCTCTCAAAAAAGTTAAAAAGCAAAAGCTGTACAAGATCTTTTCACATAATTTTATGAATGATACATTTTTAACCAAGGCAAATGATCCAGGACTATGGGAATTCAAACACTGATAGTCCTCCTTTCTTTATTGCTTATTATAGCATCATCCAAACTGGAAACAGTGGAATGACATTAACCAGTCTGATCTTCATAAGTCAATATGTTAACAAAACATTGCATTAGCGTAACATCTAAAGTCACAATATTGCACTATTCACATAATTTTCTATAGGTTGTTTCCTATTGAATAATAAATTGGACTTGGATGTGAAAATTGAGGATGGTGACTTTCATTTCTGTAATCTGAAGATTCCAAAGCCTGAAAATCAAAAGTTTATCTCGAGTACATCTAAAGATAGCAGTAAAAAGTGGTCTCATGATGGTGCTGCCTACCCTGATTGTGAAACGTGCTATGCACTATTTCCCTTATGCATTATGCCCATTAAAAATGTTTCTGCTAAAATTTGTAGTGTAATAGTGACTTTGAGAAATACACAGAAAGGAAGGAAATGTTTGGTCAAATTACTACTTAATTATTCCAAAGCTGCAGCGACTGGCTTTGTTTTGCCCTCCTGCACTGAATAACTTCTGATGCAATCAAACTGAAAAGTCAGGAAATTAACTTTTATGGAAATTGAGTCATGCATTAAATGCATTTCCAATTCTGATACTGTTTATTTAGTAACCAGTAAAACTGAACCAAGCTGTACTATGAATTGAAGGATCAGGACTTCAAATAAGCACTTCCATTTCCTTCAGTATCTCTACACTTGGCTGGCCACAGTTTCTAGGAATTTTGTTTTTTTATATTATTTAAAATAGAGGATACAATGTTTATGCTAAAGTGATTTTTTAGTTTTTACCTGTGACAAAAGTTTTTACTTTTTATTTTTTTTAACGTGTATTTTGTTTTTGAGAGAGAGAGAGAGAGACAGCGTCCACAAGCAAGGGAAGGGCAGAGAGAGAGAGAGAGAGAGAGCGAGCCTGACACAGAGTTTGAACCCACAAACCATGGGATCATGACCTGAACCGAAGTCAGATGCTTAACTGACTGAACTACTCAGATGCCCCTGTTTTTTGTTTTTTGTTTTTTGTTTTTTAATTAAATTCTTTTCACCTACTACCTATTGTTCCTTTATTTATTTTTCTTTTCTCTAAGTGGCCCTCAGATAACCTTATTAATATAGAGGGAAGCCTGCAACAATTATATTCAGTTCAGACTTACACTTTCGAGTAAGACCATGTTATATGTAAGTAGAAAAGAACTTACTATAGTGTAGTTAACATATATGTGTCTTTGTATAATATGTATGTGTACATGTGCATATGCACCTATATTTATAGAGACTTTTAAACAAATACAAAGATATTAAAACTATTTAAGATTATACTGAGCTATCAGAAAAATGAAGTGGATGTACCACTATTTTTTTCAAAATTCATGTACTAAGCTTAATAACTGTTTGCCTATATGGCCATAGTCTCATGATACTTATGTTATGTTTCCATTTTCTTTGGTTTGTCAGTGTGAGGTGGTATGTTTGCATCTTTCCATCGTATCTTTTGGTGAGAGCGATGTCGTGAGGCTCTTGGCCTACCAATATGTTCATAGAACTGTAGAGACAATGGTCTTTCTAATTGTGGCCTGTATTGATGAATCATCAGTTCAGCTTTGTAGAAAGTCATGATTAACCATTTTGTCCCTGACTATGTAGTCACGCCTTAGGATCTGCTAAAGAAATGCTAGATTTGTTAGAATGTAGTGCCTTGTAAGAGCATTTGAGGACGTGCACCTAGAAAGTTTGTTCTAGCATAGACGGTATCTGGTCTAATGCAAGAGCACGTTGACTTTGGAGTTAGGTTAACCCAGAAATGAGTCAAAAGTTACTTAGTTTTTTAACTTTCCACATCTTTAAAATGTGCATGGTAATGCTTTCCTCAGCGATATGGTGTCGGAATTACATGAAATAATGTATAACTTTTCTATCGTATAATATGCGCTCAAGGGATATTTGTTCCTCCTGCCTCCACATGTTCTTTATTGTAGGGGTTGGCAAAACATCATCACTTCTACTCTGACACCTGCAGAGTGTCTTACCAGCCTGCAGATTGAACACTTTGTGTTATATTTTCCAATCTATTTGCATATTGGTGATAGAAACCCTGCATTCTAAGAAGTAGAAACATAACCAGATTACTGTGTGATGCCTAAAATATGGGAATAATTTTGGTGACACAGCTACTACCTTAGAAGGTAATTGCTTCATTCTGTGTCTGTTTTCAGAACAGAGTGTAAGTGGTACTAAATTCTAATTATGTGTATACCAATTTGTAGTTGAACAATATTGCAGTTCTCCCTGATTAGCATGAGCATCAGAGAATATGATTTCACTTCAGGTTAATGTTAATCCAGAGAGTCACATCACTTAATATCATTTTGAAATTTTGTTTATTAAAAACATTTGTTTGACATTAGAGCAGCCCGCTCTTTGTTGTTGTTGTTGTTCTTTTGTTTGTTTTTTGTGTGTGTGTGTGTGTGTTTGTTGTTGTTTCTTTTCTTTTTGACAGACGTTAGAGTGACTGGACTGTGCCATTAATCTATTTATAAGAAATAAAATTAAAACCTTACAGATAATTGTGCATAGTTTGTGAACTAATGCAAAACAACTACCTTAATGGGGATTATTTGTATTCCATTTCCATTGGTTTACTCCAAAGATATATTCTCAATGATAATAAAGTAATAAAAGATTGTTTTCACAGCTGTTTGTCTTTGATTACATATTTCTTTGAAGTACTGTAATAAGACAGACTTTGAACCTGGAAAGGGATCAAATAATGAATTGTTCTGCTTTGTGAAGCTTAAGAAGGATTTTATTGTCGAAACATATAGTGCGACATATTTTTTCTTCTAACAGTTAAATAATGGTTGAAAGTACTGTGAGATCATTACAGATGGACTAGATTAAAGGGCTTGGGGCCAAGTGTGAGTGATCGTTACCAAAAAATTGGTACTTTGGTTTTAAAAGTCAGATTTTATAATTACCAAATATTTCAATGGTTTACTTTTGAGTAAAAATAGTATATTATAAAGAGGCTGGAATATCTTCTCATCTTATAATATTTATATCTAAGGACAATATAAAACTTAAATTCCTGAATCCCAAGAGACTCATTCCAAATTTGTTATCCACTTCACATTTAGGAAGATTAGATTAATGAGATTCTATAAATTAGACTAAATGTCATTAGATAAAAGAACATTAACAAACATCATATGGCTTTTCTTGTATCTGAAATAACAATTTAGAAAGTGTAACAGAAAGTTCAGTTGTAGCATTCTCAATAGATTTTCAGATGTTATATATTAATATGACTGTAACTATCATTCCATCTAAATTTTCTCTTAAGAATCACTTAATGTTTATTGATCAGCACACATGTGGTGGGTATTATAAAAATAATAGAATTAGGCATAATCAATGTAGTATTTTATTTTGGTTCAACCTGGGATGTATGTACTATTTTGTATAATTAAAAAGCATCAAATGGTAATGGAGTAGACATTTCAATATTGTATATTTTGTTATCAAAGTTATATTGCAACAGCAGGCTGCTTTTGTAAATATTTGGAAGTTCCTGACTATTGCAGAGCAAAGGATTAATATTTATGTGTGCATTTTGGGGTCTCATTATGAGTTTAATATTTTTTCCAAACTAGTTTTTGTTGTATTTAGAAGAAACTTTTTTTCTTTGTTTAAGATATAAACCTTTCAAATGATAATTTTCATGGAAATACTAGACAAAGGAATATTGTAACTTTAGAGATTTTTATGATGAAGGTGTGTTTAAGAGATGTCACTTTGATATTTTTACATTATGTCCTACATTTGTCAGCTAAAACCAGGATATTGCCTCAATGAGAAAAAGCATGTTCTGCACTTGTCAAAAGGCAGTAAGTAATGATTAAAATAGCAGTGTGAAACGCTAGGAGATTAAAGTGATGCTAATGATAAGTGAGAGAAGAAAAGGGCAAGCTATATTTTAATCCCTGAGAGAATGGTTAATGACTTCTATTGCCTGAGATTAAACTAAACCTGTCTCATCAGCTTTTTCTGCCTGGTGAAAAAAAGCTCTCTCCACTTTAATTTATTAAAGTCTTTTAAGGAAGCACATTGATCTACAGAGGTTAAACTTTTAAAAATTGTGCAAAATACACACAAATGCTTTAACAAAAGTGTGATTTTGTTGCTTTTAGGCATGCTCACAGATTTATAAAGAATGCATTGTCTATGCCATAGTACGTTTAATTAAGGAATTTTAATTACCTAAACTAGGAGGTTTGTTCCTTTAAAACACCAGAACATATTCATATTACTGTGTAGGCACGGGGCAAGTATACTATAGAGATCAGTCTATATGAAGAGATTAAATTACACTAGTGATTACTGCACGGTTTGTTCAGAATAATACATGTACTGTTCAGAAAAATGAAATCTCGTTTTAAAAAACTTTGAGCACTATAGTAAATTAGAATCTATAAATGAATCGATCTGCTGTTAACTTTAGTTAGTATGCTTTTGTGAATTTCAATGTTTGACAATTTAGTTGGTAGTTCATTTCTGGAATAGTTTTTTTTTTTTAATCCTTTATCCATCCTCAACGATGGAGATGATGCCCACCTTTACTCAAGTATTGTACAACTAATATTCATCTTATTCTAGTGGGATAAATAGTGTGTGTGTGTGTGTGTGTGTGTGCACGCGTGTGTGCGTGCGCGCACGCACACGTGCATTTGTATGCATGTATGTGCCTAATGGTGTGGAGATAGGAAGATGGAAAATGACAAGAAATACACCCAAATCCTTTCTATGACTTTGTAGGCCCTATACTTACATTTACCAACATTATATCTTAATTATTTTCGGTCATTTATCATCAACAGAACAATTTCTACCAAGTCAGGTCAAAGTAGTTTATTGATTCATTGTTATAGGGGAGAAGTGATTTCTGCTTTCTAGAAAGGTATACTTCTACTTTCTCGAGTCATATAAATGCTACCATGGTTCAAAAGTCGCTGATTTTTTGCAAAAGTAAATTCTTATTTGCATTTAAATATCGAAATGACTTTCTAACTCAGCTATTTCATAACAGAGTTGTACCTCAGTTTAGAAGAAATTTATCATTTGATCACTTTAGCAAAGTTTTTGACTTTTTTGTTTTGCTTATTTTTGCTTTTGGTGGTGGTGGTATTCTTTGTAATCTCATTATTAATACTATCCTAAGAGTATATTTCTTTCTACTGACTAAACCAAGAACCATAAGTAAGATCTTTTCTAAAATTTCATTATCTAAAATATTTTTAAAACTTTATTTCATACGTAACTTTTTAGGCTAGGGAGTTTAAATGCAATACATTCTTTGATGTTAATGAAACACCAATTTTTCTGAAGGCCATGTAGCCCTAATGAGCAGCTTCTTATAAAAGAACATTTAATCAAGGTTTATTTTTAACTTGTTTAAACAGATCTAATAGTTTGTGCTGATTTCATTTCAGTATAATAATTGCTAGCAATCCTATTAGTAAGTCCTGGTACAAGGAAGGTAACACAAATTCCAATCTAATGAGAGCAGTGTTACGGCAAAAACCATGTCGTCAAGGAAAGATCTGTGTTATATTGGACAGAGGCACCTGGATATTCTGTCCATAGTTTTGTTTCCATAAAATTCTCAGTCCTGAATTACTAATATTTACATGGATTTTACTAGCTTTAGTTAACAGAGATTCCTATCGCCATTACAACAGGGACAAAGTTAATGAAAACAACACTTATTTAAGGGGACGTTTTGGGGAAAGAAATTATATTTACCACCCAAGCATATTTGGTATGGATCACTTTCTTACAATAAAGCCTGTTATATAATGTAGTTATAATTTGTACCTATGGTGCACATAAAAACCAATCTTTGAGTGCCTGTTTTCTTTTGTGAGCTTCAGATTGGAGCAAATGAAATGTTACTGGAATATTGGACATTATAAGTGGCATACCTGATAGATTTGAAGGAAGATTTAGACTACCAAAATATTATAGTTTTAAAGATAGGTGACAAAAGAGTTCTATTAAGAGCCAAGTGTTTTAGATTTACTTACTATTAACTTACTATTAGAATTGGCTTAAAGCAGCGTTATGATAACTTCAGGTTGTTCAGTGAATGCAGGATTTCATTGCATTTAAGAATGAAAACAGCAAAACTCAGAAGTAAGACTCTTTTGGTAGTGAAAATAGAAGAAGGCAAGGATTTCAGGCCTAATAATGAAAGTGAATATCTGCCAAGTTCAGGTTATAATCTTTTAAACTTTTTATTACTTAATATGACACAGTGACATTTAAAATATGGAGAAATTGAAGATAAATAATATGGAGTGAATGGCAGAATTGATTTAAAATTTTAAAGCTGTACTAAAAGTATTCTAATGCACTGAAGGGCATTTGTAAGTTATACATTGTTTATAGGTTTCTGATTAGAATCCCAAAGCATAATGTATT
The DNA here is from genome assembly GCF_024362965.1 of Panthera pardus. Lineage (NCBI taxonomy): Eukaryota > Metazoa > Chordata > Mammalia > Carnivora > Felidae > Panthera > Panthera pardus. The sequence goes on from NW_026526654.1 coordinate 44,908,629, forward strand.
ACAGCTTGCCTTTCCCATGATAGAGAAAGAATATTGTCTGTAGAAAATAGTGGATAGTAAAATTTAGCCTCTTTTTTCATGTAAATCATCTGCTTTTTGTGAAAGGTCTTTATGCATAGGATCATGTCACATGTTATTAATTTCAATCAATAACTGATATATTTGGTCTTTCTGGAAGATTTCTTTATGAAGAATATTATTTATTGCTCCAAAGAAATTAAAATTGGAGTAATGGTGTGAGAAGCCTGATTTTTATACCCTCAATATAAGAAATAATGTTTCACAAGAGTACTAAAATCATGATATGCTGATAACTTGATAACTTAAAAGTTTTTTTTTTTTTTTTTGCTACATTTGGTTAAAGAGCATCTGATTTACACTCTGTTTTTTACGAAAGTGATCCTACCAATGCAAACATTATTATCAACTAGGGTGCACGATAACAGTGTAGATTCATTGGTCTCATCCTACATATGCTGAATTTCACATTCTGGAGGTGAAACTGAGAAATTCATACTTTTAAAGAAGTTCTACAGGTGTTTTTATTGTGCACAAAGTTTTGCAAACTACTTTTTAGAGAAAAAAGTCCAGACTCTATTGGCTTAGTGAAATGGCCCCTATTTAGCACTTTGCACCTAAAATGAGCCTAGAAAAATTTAAGGTATTTTGTGTAGAGTATATGTATTAAATTGTTAAGAAGCATTTAGAAAAAATATTGGAAAGACGTGTGTGGCTTTAAATATAAGTAAAAGGCACATAGATGTCAAATTTAGGACATCTTTCGCTGACACTGTATACTCAAATGAATTATGTCATCTGGCTCAAGTCCCTATTCTATCTTAACTGCAAACAAACTCACACTATTTGTACTGAATGCTTATACACATTGCATTCTGAATACTAAGTTGGAATGTATTTACAAATCTGAAAGAACTGCAATGTTTAATGCATAGGTCGCCATAGAAACTAATTAACTTTTATTTCTATGTCAAGCTAAAGTAGTCTAATACAGATGAAAATTGTGGCAAAGGAATTATAGTATCAAAACTAGGGGGAGAAAAAGCACCAACACTCAGCAAATGTGCAATCGAAATGCATGATGGCAAATAACTCAGCAGTGGGTTGTTCTTAATTCCAGTGATTATGATGTTAAAAACTGTCCAGATAGAGTCCACATTTTCCTTGAGCTGTTTGAGCAATTTAAATGGAATTTGGCAAACAATAGAAGCAGTATACCATCTATCAAACAATGCCAGGAAAGGTTTTCAGTTTAAGGATTATTCCATATTTTATTCCAGCTGCTTTATTTTGTTCTAAAATTACCTGTCTTTTTTTGAATTAGGAAAGAAAAAAACAAATGGCATCTTTATTGTTCATTCATTGTGCTCAGCACCATAGAGCTGTTCTTATAACACTTTTAAAAGTGCATAAACTACAAACATTTTACTTTCTTGAGGGCAAATACTATACATTTTACATTTTTCCCCACTCCCATTTGTTGAATGTGTTTTTGTCTTAAGGAAAGCAATATGTGAGTATAAAGAATGAATTTTCATTACATCCTGGTATATCCCACACCTTCCTACCTGCATGAGGCTTCTCCCAGTCCTGATCATTAGAGAAATAAACGCCCCTCTTGTGGCCTTATACTCATTTCAAAAAGAAAGGATGGGCAATAGGAAATCCATAAGTTATTTTGGTTTTGATGATGGCATGTCTTATTTTAAGGAGTGCTGATGCAGGTATAGCTAATGATTAAGAATATTCAAATAAAAGAGGTTGAGTAACACTGTTGAGTTTTCAGAGGCAATAACGGGACTTCTATTACTGAAATAGTTTTAGTGAAAATGTGCTTATTCTGAAATTCTAATTTCATGATAGCCCATAATAATACTAATAGTAATAGTAGGGATTTTCAGAATTAAACACATAAACACTACACCATCATTAAAAATGCTGAATTTTGCCCCAGGGACTAAATTACATAGTATTGGAAAATACTGCTTATCTGCTGCTTAAAATATCCTTAATTTTAAGAAATCACATTCTTCTCATCTCACTGAAACTTACACAGAAGAAGAAGTGTTAAAGGGCTAGGAAAATATTATTTCATCATTCCTGTTCCATTAGAATTCACTTGGGTGGCTGAGAAAATGGTTTATGGATTAGAGAGAGAAGAACAAGCTAAAACATTTCATACCTTCATCTCTGATAAATTCCCCAAACTCATTCTTTGCATCTGAGCCATAAATAACAACCATGCTTTTTGCTAAAAAGAGCTTTTTTCCTACACCAGGTCTTTTGTCTTGGAGATGAATGCTATAATAAATTTGAAGTCTTAGGGGGGGCATTGTTTGAACTATAACATTATGGTTTACAACTGTTGCTTCTATTATGAGGAGGATAAAAAGCGACTATGAAGCTTGATCTCTGTCATAGAAATGGATTAATATTTCAGTCTTCAATGTGGGTCAAGTGTATGATTCTCCCCAAAGCAATTCACCATGATTAATTTTTATTATGTGGGCATTCAGATTCTCTTTATATTCTTATGTATTTTATCCCCCCACCAAATCACCCCTCAAAATACTATAACTTAGCTTTTCGTTTTACATAACAGCAGAGAGATGGGATTTTTAGATCTTATTAAAATGTTCATAAAACCTTATGTAAATAAGCTAAAATTTCTAAATTTCTTCCTTCTTAAAAATTATAGGAATAGCCCAGATTATAATAGAAACTTAAATCATTGTACCAGTAATAAAATTAAGTTAGTTTACTGATAAACAATGTCAAATAGTATGATATTTCAATTGCCAAGTAATATGATATTTTAATCTCCCAATGATTAAGTAATTAATCATCAGGAAAATGTAGTGTCACTGGGGGAAAAATGGAAGTTGCATAAAGGTGTAGTGTTTATGATCTGTTTTATCTGAAGGGAGGGGAGTCTCAACCAGAAAATAAGATCTGTCCTTGACTTTGTTATCTTACTCTATCAATCTAGCCTGTGAGTTTTCATGTACATTGTGCATGATGCTAATGACTACAAAACTTTGAAAAATAACTTTTTTTGGTCCTCATCTAAGACCTTTTTCCCCCTTTTTTGCAGGAAGATACTGACACTTTTTATGTGTAAATAATTTCATGTATTAAAATCATTTTCTTTGGGGCTTTTATTCTTTCCTAGCCTCTGAGAAATTTAAGGGACTTCAAAATATTACATTTCAGTATTCATATTAATTCCTACAAAGTCTTTGTAAGAGCAATCAGCAAGTCATATGTATTTATTTTATAAGTTATTGTTGAGGGCCTACTGCCCACCAGTCACATCAGTTATAAATCCAAGCAATCCACGACTTCCATCTGCAGGAAGCTCAAACATCCAGGATACACAATTACATAGGGAGAAAGAATTACAGTCACTGGGATCAGATATAAAGAGGTTACATGATGTTTCGTGTAGCTATATATAATTCAGTTTCATTAGGCAGCATATCTCAAACCTGGCTGCACCCTAGAAAAATCTAGGCTGCTCTTAAAAAATACCGATGCCCAGACCCTACTTCACACTAACAAAATAGAAATCTTAAGAGATGAGTGAAGCCAGGCCAGTCAGGTTTTAAAAACCTTCCCAGGTGATTATGCACTCTAATGTACCTCTAGGGTTGAAAACTGCTGCATTAGAACTGAGAGCAGAAAGGGAAAAAGGTAAAGAGGGGAGGGAATTTGCGGGGGGGGGGGGGTGGGTGGGGTGGGTAGAAAAGTGGTTGTAAGGACCTCACAGTTAGTTTGAACCTGTTTTAGGCCCAGGCTCTGTTATTCTCTAATCCAGTGATTTTCGATGAGTTAAATCTGGGAACATTACTGGTAAAATTGGGGGTCTCAAATCCCACTTCCTATGGTTGATAGAAAGAGTAAATAAGATGGTATATAAAAGCATTTTAACAGTGCCAGGCACATGCAATGACAACTATTATTATTGCTGTTTAAAGATGGGTTGGAGTGATAGGCAGGGGCCAATCATGAAGGCTGTCATTTAGTCTATGGAGTTTAGATTATATTCTGAAAGTAATGAGGAAATATTACGGATGAGAAAGACTTACTACAGCACATTACATAACCAAATTTGCATGGCATAAGCAAAACTTTAGCAGCCAACTGGGCGTCCAGTTGGAAAGTGCAGTACAAATGGAGGTGTTAACCTTCAAAATAAAACTGCCAGTTAGTTTACCAGCAAAAGATGGGTGTATTCAAGAATAACAGAGAATTGTACTCCAGGACATGCAAGGTATGTCAATTCCCAGGAGCAAAGGAGATGAACTGCTCTCTTGTAGAGGAAAGCAGGAAGTTGGGAGGAGCTGTTACAAACAAAAAAGTCCATTGGTATAAACTGGGAGTGTGAAGCATAGTGACTTTTGACTGGCTGAGTTGTGGTTGTCTCTCATTGGCTGGGGTGTTGCCAGGGGGGAGGAGGAAGCCTTCCTACTCTGTGCTGCCATAGTAAAATAGTATTCACAGGCAAGGCACAAGTAGGTCTCTCTCTTCTGGTTGGGTCTGCAATGTACAATGAGTCGTAGGGCATGACGGCGCCCCCTGCCAAACCTGATTCCACCCTAGTGATGTTTCCTTTTCTTAATTTTCACAGAGGCAAGAAGCCTAGTTAGGAGGCTATTGTTAACAGTCTGGGTAGCAAATAAATAGAGCCTTTGCTAAGACAGTCACCACAGGAATGGAGAGGGAGAAATGGATGTAACAGTGCCTTAAAGGCTAGAAAGAACTAGTGGAATATGATCACATATTAGGTGTTCGTTAATGAGAGGAGATGCAAGGAGCAGGTGAAGTCAGAAGTTAATGTCTTCCAAATGTCTGGTTTGTATGAGTTGATGGATGGTTCAGCAGGAAAGGGAATACAAAAGGAGGAGCGGAATTGGGAAAAGGTGACCAATTCATGGAAATGTATTTGTGATAAGTGTGCAATAGCCAAATGGTGGTGTCCAGAGTTAGTTAACAGTATTAATATCAGTGGGGGGACCACTTTGCACCTTACTTGGAAATTGAAAATTGGAATGAATGGGAGTTCTTGGAAAAGATGATTTAGAGAGGGAAGAGCTAAAAATGAAACTCTGGGGCGCCTGGGTGGCTCAGTCGGTTAAGCGTCCGACTTCGGCTCAGGTCATGATCCCGCGGTCCGTGAGTTCGAGCCCCGCGTCAGGCTCTGGGCTGATGGCTCAGAGCCTGGAGCCTGTTTCTGATTCTGTGTCTCCCTCTCTCTGACCCTCCCCCGTTCATGCTCTGTCTCTCTCTGTCTCAAATATAAATAAAAAAACGTTAAAAAAATTTTTAATAAATGAAACTCTGAATAGTATTTACTTTTTAGGAAAATCAGGGGAGGATTCAGTGAAAAAAGGAGGTGTGGTTAAAGATCTAAAAAGATAATCAATTACAGTGTTGTTGCTAAAATCAAAAGACCAATATATGTCAAGATTTAAACAGCTATCAAGGTGCCTAGGAAATCAGTCTACAGAGAATTCTCCTACCGGAGATGGAATAGTCACATATTTACTGCATTGGCATATCTTCAAACCCTAAAGAGTAAAAAAGTAAAATGAAAACTTTCATGTGTTGAGCATAGATTAAGCACCTGTATAAGCACAACTACACCAGGCAATTATTAGATGTGTGGAGTGAAACAGATCAAACTGACATCAAACTGACATATCTCAAGGCAACAACATTTTGAGACTTCATCACTGCCTTCACTTCTCTTTTGTTGTGCTTTTATTGGACATTTTCTTTATTTAAGTTATAACATAAATTTACAGTTTTATACAATTAAGTGTATTATAATTCTTTGAGCAGGGTGTATGTGTATGTGATAATTTTGAGGTTTGTATTATTACTATAACATAATGAACTGCTGGAGACTTTAAATATTGTGAGAATAAAAATAGTGAAAAATGAAGTGTACATTAAGGCAGCTAATTATTAATATTATTCATAGTGGTAATGATGTTCTTACTTAAATCATCCATATTTAATCTTCTAAACACTGAATGTTATTAAAAGATTAATTTGTTTTAAAATCCAACCATTGCGTTAAAGAATCATATAGTGCTAACTATTCTGACCAGTATTTCCTGTGGAGCACAAGCCTTTGTAAATTACATATGTGACACTTTTATTTTAATGATCGATTATTAGATTTACTATTTCTGTATGTAATCTTCTGTTTTTGAAATCTACCTGATTTCAAAGGTATATAAAGGAAGGAATGCAGAATCTCTAATTAAAAATGGGATGGGGTGCCTGGGTGGCTCAGTCGGTTAAGTGTCCAACTGCAGCTCAGGTCATGATCTCTAGGGTTCTTGAATTCCAGCTCCGCATCGGGCTCTGTGCTGCCAGCTCAGGTCAGCACAGAGCCTGGAGCCTGCTTTGGATTCTGTGTCTCCCTCTCTCTTTCTGTCCCTCCCCCACTCACACTCTGTCTCTCTCTCTCTCTCTCTCTCTCTCTGTCTCTCAAAAATAAATATTAAAAAAATTTAAAAAATGGGGTAACTTTAATCAGAGGTCTGCATAATTCTAAACACTTAAATATTCCAACCAACCAAACAACCAACCAACCAAACAAACAAACAAAAAACAAAACCAAACAGACAATAACACAGCCTGACCTTTAGACTTTATATTTTAAATCAGTATCATTGGGTTTTAGCATTTGTGAGCAAATAGAATCTTGGAAATAATTTATAACTGTCATTTTTTTTTTTATAAACAAGAATGAGAGGCAAACTATTAAGAGCACAGACATTGGAATGCAACTGCCCAGATTTCAAACTTAACTTTGATGCTTACCAGCCACATAAATCTGGATTTATAGTTAAGTCTTCTGTGCCTCGGTTTTATAATCTGGAAAATGGCTACAGCAGTTTTATACTTGACAAAGCCGTTGTACTATTAATTCACTTAACATGTAAGATGTTTTCAACAAAACCATTAAATAAAATGATACATCAGTGTTAACGTTTATGATGAAGATTATGACACTGGGCTCAGAGAGTGTTAAGATATCAGTGAAAGCAACATATATAGGAGATGATACCAAAGGTAACAGTCTTCAAACATGTCTTTCCATATCTGTGTTGTGAGCACAGTTCTTTATACCAGTGATAAGCCACTTAGGCTTGTTTGCAGGTTTATGTGAACTGAAATTATTAAGGAAAATTAAGTTGCTAATGTGGTCCAATAATAACAAGAGTAATACCAGATCTTAAACATAAAATTTGAAGATATACTTATTTCTTTTTTTTTTTATTTTTTTTAATGTTTATTTATTTTTGAGACAGAGGGAGACAGAACATGGGTTGGGGAGGGGCATAGAGAGAGGGACACACAGAATCTGAAACAGGCTCCGGGCTCTGAGCTGTCAGCACAGAGCCCAATGCGGGGCTCAAACCCACGAACCGTGAGCTCATGACCTGAGCCGAAGTCGGACGCTTAACTGACTGAGCCACCCAGGCACCCTGAAAATATACTTATTTCTAAGATGTGCATTCCTAAGTACTTTTCTGACGCTCATTTCCATTACAGCATTTTCTTCATGGCACATACCCACATCCGACATTTTCTTGCCCAATGTTTTTTGCTCCCTAATTTGTTCAGTTGCTCACTTGTAGTGCAAAGCCAGGCCGGCAGGAGCTTTGCTTGTCCTTTCACATCTGAAAGCAGAAGGCCCAGAAGAGTGTCTACGACACTATGGACCCTTGTATAAAATGTGTTAAGTGTCCATGTTGCCATAGACTGAGATCCAATGACATGGGGAGTAAAGTTGACTTGAACTGTACTTCACGGACAGTGCATTTGCAGGCAATACTTGAGGACCAGCCCCTACCTTGAGCCAGTTATTTTCTTTCAGCGACTCAGTATTCTAGCCTGTTTCATTAATGTAAGTAACACAATAGCAGAGGCCTTTAAAGTTGTCATGTGGATGGAAAGAGCTAATAATTTCGTGTACATATGAAACCACTCAATTATCAATGTATAATTAATAACAGTAGTAACATTCTTACTTAAATCTGTATTTTAGGAAACTTTATTAATAAAGTCATTCATATTTTAGATATCTTTATTAATGAAATTAAAACAGTGTTGAAAACTTTACATGTAGCTTTCTCTGAATAATATTCTCAAGATCCACTACTTGTGATTTTATTATAGAAATTATAAATACCAAAAAATTATAAATACCATACAGGAGTTTAGTTCTTGTCTTCTCAGTGTATGGTCCTGGGACCAGCAGTATTGGCATTACCTGTGATTTTATTAGAAATGCAGGATCCCAGGGACACCTGCGTGGCTCAGCCAGTTGAGTGTCCAACTCCTGATTTCAACTGAGGTCATGATCTCACAGTTCATGAGTTGGAGCCCTGCCTCGGGCTCCACGCTGACAGTGTAGAGCCTGCTTGGGATTCTCTCTCTCCCTCTCTCTTTCTCTGTCCCTCTCCCACTCTCTCTCTCAAAATAAATAAATAAATAAACATTTTTTAAAACTGCAGAATCCCAGGCCTCACTCCAGATCTGAATCAAAACCTGTATTTTAAGAAACCTCCCCCGGTGATTTGTATGTCCCTACGTGTTTGGGCAATAGTAATTTCAGGTGATGTTTTAAAAGAGAATAAGTATTTAAGAATCTCAGAGGAAAGGAAAAAAATGCAAATCTTCACCACTAGCCAAAGACCATTCATCTAACTTCTATGAGACAATAATTAGAGGATAGTTCAACAGAGCGTAGTTAAATTGAGAGAAAGGGAGAGGCGGTTGTAGTCAGCATCTAACTAGAGAAGGTTTGTGTCATAACGTATAACATGGGACCCCTTCGACCCTTTGAGTAAATTCTGACAAATACAGGTGAAATTGTCCTATTACACATGTTGTACCTTCTTCTGTCCAATAGGATGAATTATAAAAGTGTGAAAATATAATGACTATTAGAGTATTTAATAAGAAGGATGAAATAATAATTTAAGGAAAATGATTCCCCAAGGGACTGAAGATTAGGATTAAAATGAGAGAGTAGCATAGAGGTAATGCAACATTTGATTAAGGACTTAATCTACTTATCTTTATTCAATTCAAGCTTTTTTCAAATTATTAAAATTTGGTGAAATGAGAGTTATTTTTAGATGTTCTTCCCCTGGAGCATAAGAGTAGGAGACAAAGGATTAAAGGACATACAAGATAAAGGGTTAAGGTAACATTGATGTAGAGACAATGGATCATGAAAATGATCACTTTATATTCTGTAGGATTCCTGAATTTGAAACGCCATATCAAGATTCTCTGATGTTCATGGAAAAAAAGGAAAGTTCTTGTTGAATGTGCCAAGTGCATTGTGTACCGATGATGGACTGTGAGGCAGATTACTAGCACGAAGGAGCGACTGGGGTGAGAAAGAGAGAAATAAAGGGAAAGAAAAAAGACAAATAGAATTTTGATAATTGAATTGTATTTGGAAAGATAAATTGGTCAATGGCACTAAGGGGGGGAGGGTGGAACCCTCACCACCACACACCCTTGAGTTCATAAATATGCCAGTATCCATTTTTTCATTATTAGTAGACAAGGCTGTGTCCTTTCCTTTGATGACGGTAACGAGTTCTATGACATTGCCACTTTGAGTTCTTGCTTCATTAGATTGGGTGACTGTTTATTTGAAATTGTAATGAAATATTTACTTTATAGAGCTATAAGGATTAACTGTGATAATTGAGTGAGGCTGATCTGGAGCTTTCAGTGTAATAGGTCCCCCTTGTTTGAATACAGAGCGCAGTGAGAATGAACGAGCAAGTGAGTGTGTTTCTGCCTGTCACTTTCTTTCTACATGTTGCTTTTTCTTCTGGAGATAAGTGGGCCTAATGCTGAACAAATACTGGAAATCAGAAGCCACTGAGAATCATTCGCCTCTCGCTTTCCCATGGCAGCATGATAGACGCTCAATCAAAGAACCCCCTCCTCTCAGCAAAGCAACAATTTTGTCACCACGAGCAAATCCAATTGAAAAGTCCCTCGGACTGAGAGGAGAACTCCAGTTGTCAGAATCAGCAAACAGAATGAAAAGAACTAAGAGGAGTAAATTGGCACCTGGGGCCGCCGTGGTAGCCTGTGATAGGCTGTGGCATTGTGTTGGGTAGACATTCAGCCATTTTCAGATATAATGGGAGAAATTAATGCAAATGAGTCAATGGAATGAAATGCATTTTAATGCAGATTTGAGGGACTATCCCGAACTGCTTGATAACAAGTCTCTTTAAGAAAAGGCTTACATTGTGAGGACTCATTTTTTCCCCATTTCTTCTCACTAGTGCCTCATAAGGGCCCTTTGTTCTCTAAGTAAACTCTTTCTAAACTATTGACATTGCTCATTTATGTGAATTTCAGATTTTTTTTTTCCTGACAAAGTAGCCTTGGGTGATCTGGGAAAACGTTAATTGCAAGAGGACAAGGAAACTGGCTGAAACAAGAAATGCAATCATTAAGTGTAATGTTGCAGTTGTCCATGCCTCATTATAACATGCATACAAGGCAATAAAATGCATGTTTCACAAACAAATCTTTTGACAACTATAGTTCAAGAGCCTCCAGCTGTCCTGCTTTTTTACATCTATTTCTCTTGGTTTAGTAATCATTACTGAACCTTAACTTTGGATTCCCAGAACAACCCCTTCATATTATGCAAGAACTGGGGAGATTTTAGAGAGTAAAAAGTTTGTTTGTTTTAAAATTTAAAAATATTTGCTTTCCAAAGTTAAGCAGAATTTCTCATTACTGTTTTGTTTTGAAAATGACACTTAATAATCGTGAGGGAAGGGGGGCGGTGGGAAAGAGAACCGGCTCAATTCCAACAAAGATAAATATTTTCACAAACTAATATTTAAGAGATTTAGCTCCGTTGGTTCGCCTTTCCATGAAGAAAAAGCACTATTTGAAAAATAAGGGCTTCATCTTCCGCATTTAAGTTCGTTACGGTTTCTCTGGACTCCAAACGACATATCTTTACTGTTTTAAGGGACAAAAATAGTTAATCAAATGAAAAGGTCATCAAGTGTAAGTGCAGCCTGAAACTGGTGAACTGTCAGATTCATGAGTAAAGCAGCCAGAAAGGGGGAAAAAAAAGGTAACAGATTCAGCATTGTCCAAAAGTTCCAGACCAGTGATTAATGTGTAAGATAATGGACTTGGGAAATGAGTAAACACTCCCCATGCTCCCTGCTTTGTGCTTGAACGACTTGATGACAAGGGCAGAGCAAGGTGAGAATTTAAACAGGACCACAGGAAAAAAAAAGACAAAGGCTAGCAACAACATAGTGGGAGGGAGGGGGAGTTTATTGGTTTGCAGTATGGAAGGTACATAATAACTTTCTTCAAAGCAGGCATTAACTGTGTACTAATTTCAACTTCAACATGGGCACAGAATTACTAGTAGGAATTATATGCCACTCAGTCATCTTTTAATATAGCAGATATTTATACTTACTTGTTTTCATTTATTTGTTGTTAACTTCAGCAGGTCCATTAAGAATTCAGATAGATATTCCTGTTGAGCTGTATCATGCTCAGGAAGAGAGGATACTGTACTTTGATTAAATGGTGCCTTTCAAAGTGTTTCAGGCTATTACTTAAATATTTCGACACATTTGGGGGTATTTTTCGGGGGTGGGGGAGGTCTCAGGACCTAAATGCTCTTCTGTTTCTTGCAACTGCATTTCATAGAGGTCTGTTATCACTTGAACTTACAGTTTCTTGATTGCTTTGAAGGACTTTATATGTACGTGACATTTAAAAAAAAAAATTGGAAGCAATGTCTGTGTTTTGTTTCTCAGTCTCACTCCTTATGCTTCTTTAGGCAGAGATGTTTTCCCCTGGTCTCTTTTTACAATATCAATAGCTTAAAATATTAAATTTGCTAGTCCTTTTCATGAAAGTGTATTTCTGCCTCTATTAATCTATTTTACATACACATATCACATCTGACACACAATGAGTATTTATCAGTCTCTAAAGAAAAACCGACAATTTCTCTGGGCAGTTGTTACCTACTAGTTTAAACCCTGTTTAACACACTTACATTTACAGGAAGGGACAGTGACTGCACAGTCCTGGGCCTTTTTTTGCTCTCAGGTGATTGTATCTTTTGTGGTCAACTTAAAAATATCTGATATTATCAAATTGGTTCTTAATTCCACAAACAATATAGATTTCCTTTTAATCATATAGTAATAATTATGTTTTACTTATGTTTATGGAAGCAACATATGTTTATGTTTAGGTTTCCATAAACATAAGTAGAATCATAATTCTAAAATAGAAACATAGTTTTTAGTTATAGAAACAAATTCATGTATACTTTGTTGCTATATATTTTGTAAATTAAATCCTTCATTTAGAACTTGAGGTCACATCTTTCTATGCGTTTTATTGATTCAACCCTGAAAAGCATGATAGAAAAATTTTGTTGTGATGATCAACCACTGACACTACTTTCAAAGCACTCTGAAGAATCATTTTGGCTTCTCAACAATACACCTGTGAGATTGGTGACGTCACACCCATTTCAATGATTGGGAAAAGTGATCCCTGGTGGGGAGTGGGTGGGGGGTGGGGTGGGGTTAGGTGATTTGCTCAGGCCAGATAGCAAAGACTCTATGAGCCGGGACTTGGCCGCTGGTCCACATCATTTTATGAAAGCCCCAAAGAAAATGCTTATAAAAATCAAATATCCTTTTATTGTTTTTGCTCTAGTGCTTATGGCATTTAGGGCATTAAAATAGTTTTACTTAATTTTTCTTTTGATCCTGACTCTTGAATTATTATGTATTGATTCAAGTGATATTTTAACATTTAATTGAATGCATGTTTATTATGAGTTACTGAGGCATAATATTAATTATTCAAGCTAAATAAACTACTTTTGTCAATAATGAGCCCTTTCAAAAATCTTCAAACATGTGTAACATTGTTACTGGAACTTTTAATACCTATTTCTCATGTTTATTGCACTGAATTTTACTCAACCAAGTAATCAGACAGCAGCAGTGTATGAATTTTTTGTTACAAATATGAAATGTGAGCCATTATTTCCCCTGATCCTTCAGATTCACTGTGTCATTCTCACAGGTGGAAAGCAGGCATGCGAGCATGTACGTGAATCTGACATTTCTATGATAATCAGATATTTGGTCATTCTTAGTTTAAAGCAAACTTTATAAACATGCTCTGAAAGTTATGATTATTTATTTATTTTAGAAAACCAGTCATGGAGGGACGCCTGAGTGGTCCAGTCTGTTAGGCTTCTGACTTCAGCCTAGGTCATGAACTCTAGGTTCCTGGGTTCAAGCCCTGCGTTGGGCTCTGTGCTGACAGCTCAGAGCCTGGAGCCTGCTTCAGATTCTGTGTCTTCCTGACTCTCTGCCCCTCCCCCACTCGTGCTCTGTTTCTCTCTCTCAAAAATAAATAAACATAAAAAAATTAAAAAAAAAAAAAGAAGAAAACCAGTCATGGAGTTCAGATTTTTCTGTTAAATATACTGTACTTCTGAAGTTCTTCATTTCTGTTTCTACCCTAAAGCTAATTGCTTTGTACTATAATTATCTCTTTTCATATCAGTCTTCCTTATTAGACTGTGAGTTCATCCACTTAGAGGGACCTTTTCTTTATCTTGACCTTTATTTCTTTGATTCCTAATACAGTGTGTAGGACATAGTGGCTATTCAACTTTTAATACTATCTTTCAAAATAAAAAAAAAAAAATTTCCGTTGTTTGCAAAACCAACCCTGAACCAGAATCTAATGCCTGTCAGTATTCTGAAAAAGTTCAAACCTGATGACTAATGATAGAGGTGTATGTTCAACTCTCAGAACCCTGAAGTAGTAGGAAATAGAAAGTAAATGAGGTCCAAGGACACTGTTAAATATCTTATTTTAGGCATTTTAGGTTTTTTGAATTAAAAGAATTTAACATTTTTCTTTAATATTTAGAATTTTTAAATGTTTTGCCTCCTACTCAACTAACGAATTAGTTACCTGTAGTGAGTATTATATTGTGTTCTTTTGTCCTGGCATAATAATTTAAACAGTAGGGGTTTGTATGTATTTGTTTCTAATGCTATGATTAAAATAAACACTTTTGAGATTCATTTGAAAGGAGGAAGTAGTCAAGGGACAGCCTTAATTGAATTTGAAGACTGAATATACAAGTTTGTCTCTATTCTTAGACATTAATTTGAGGAGTGAAGTATCTCATATTTTGAACGATACATGTGTAGAAATGGATGGCTACGAGAGTTCCTCTTCATCTACCAAATTGAAAGTTAGAATACATGCATTCTAGCCCAAGTTCTACTTCTCAGTAGCCCTGGAATGTCTCTGAACCTCAAGGGTACCATTGGTAAAATGGGACAAATTGGGCCTAACTTGGAGATCTTCCCACCTTTGACACTAACATTGTGACCTTGGGCACATGATTTGCACTTCTGGGCCTCAGTTGCCTCCACAGCAAAAAGAAGAGAGTTAAGATTTATTGCTAGCTTTGGTCAGAGTAACCAGTTTAATACCTGTTTGGTCTACCTCCTGATGTGGCAAGGTAAGTTTGAGGAGTACAATTCCTGTGAAATGGCTAATTTTAATATCCTTTGATTAGCATTGCTGTTATGATGAGGATCCACGTTGAAGCATCTAACTATGGAACAGCTTTAGTGTTTCAAGTATCTTTCTGTGTCCTCACTCATGTGTGGTATTTTAATAAATGTCCATAAAATAAACATATCTTTCTTGTTATGCCACAGTTGATTGATGTCTGCTTTAAAGAAATAAGCTACATGAACTGGGGAGATAAATATTAGTGGTAACTCTGTTGAATACCCTTTCTCAATATTAGCCAAGTCAAGCGTTTCTAGGCAACCTTTCAGTCTGTATAATTACCTTGAAGATGATGAAACAAAACCCATAGACAAAGTTAATCAGTTTTCTTGCTGATTTTCAAAGAGCAGATCAAGAGACAACAGTATTTTATGATTATTATTTCCTTATATTTTTGCCCTTCTCCTGAATAAAAATGTAATTGTATTAAATGTGATGTGTGCAAAAGATGAGATGATATTTAATGACTGGTAACGTGCTTGTCTTATTATTACACCTCTCTGTTTTTATCTTGTTCCTAAGACTTGCCTGGCTTGCAGTGGACTACCAGACAGCCCAGTTTTCCATGCTTTACCAAGTTGTGATGCACTATATATTTGTGCCGTTTCTCCTGGTTATGTCTAAAATACATAATTTGGCCTATATTTGTCTTTAATTGAATGTTTTTTGAGAATTTCATGAAATGCTTTAGGAAATGTGAGACACCCTGGGGTATTACAAAATCTGGGCTGGAAAGCACTGGCCCAGAGAATGGTTACTAAATTCTGACAGCTGTTGGGTCAATGGGCTAAGACATTTAACCTCTGAAACCTCATTTTCCTTATCTATAAAACAAAACTCTTAGTGCTGACCTACTTCACGGTTCAGGTTGGCAACAATAGAAAATATTGGGAGTAGTCATAGCTTTGTGAAGTATTAACTCCTATATGTCACAGACTTCACTAGCACAGTGCAGACACTTCAGTGAGTGGCAGTGAGGGAGGTAAGTGGGGGTCAACTATTACCAGCAGTTGGGCAGGAGACTGGCAGAAGCCAGCGTCAGATTTTCAGAAATGTTGATTGAGGATCTCTATATTAGGATCTTTGGGTGGTGCCAGAACGGAAATGGGCATGATTGGAAAGGAAGCAGGACTCAGGTGAGCTGGCTGCTAAGTTCCTCTGCAAAGCATTAATAGAACAGTTTTAATTTAATAGAACTTTGTTTCAGGAAGTAAATATTTATTTTACTGAAACAGGTTATGAAAAAAAAAAGAGAGAAAATGAGGAAAAGGAAAAACACTCCAGTAGATGATGAATAGAGTGGATTAAAGAAGATAATCATGAGTCAAATTAAGTCTGAATTAGGTGGCTTTGGATTTAGCATGATCTGTTATTCTGACTTCTCCTTGTACTTGTGGTTTGAACAAATTAGAATATTTTAAAACAACAAAACACTCCATCATTTATATTTTGACTCTGTCATTAGAATTATTTGCATTACTTTCAATGATTTGTACACTTAGCAACTAATATTCTTTGTACAGTAGGTAAGAACTCTTGGCAGCTTCCTATTCTGTGGGTCTTGCTAAGTATGAGTACTTGATCATGGTGACTTTGG
Source organism: Panthera pardus (assembly GCF_024362965.1). Lineage (NCBI taxonomy): Eukaryota > Metazoa > Chordata > Mammalia > Carnivora > Felidae > Panthera > Panthera pardus. Next base: position 44,924,920 of record NW_026526654.1, read on the forward strand.
TTTTGAAAAGGAAATATGGAATAATCCGAAAAAGAATAAACCATCACAGATAATGGAGAATTGATTATATTTCATACACCCCAAATGTGGAAAGTTCTATGGCTTCTACTTGCGGAGGGATTAAGGTAGCTTTGTAGTAAAATATTGAGTACAGTTTTCTTTATCCTGATGATAGAACAATGTCAGCAATCTATGAATGTTTGTGTTGTTTCAGATTTTGGATATACTTTGCTATTCCCGTATCTAGATAAAATGATAAAGAGAGACATTTTAAAAAAACTTGCATACCTATTGCTTTAAGCTATAACATCTTCCAGCAGATGTTAAAATAAAGATTAGCTTTTTTTTTTGCATGTGGTGGTGCAGGAACCTTTTAAGGGATCTATGAATTATTGCTTTGGTTCAGCATGAGTGCAGTAAGAAGAAATGTACCTCATCTGTAATACACTGTGTAGACTAATATCAGCTCCTTTTTTCTTATATTGCAGCGAGATATTGATCTGGTAAAATGGTACCATATTGGAGCTGTCTGTTGTGGTATTCATCATGCTGTCACATCCCGAGTGCCTTGGAGTTATTGGAAAGTGGAATTGAGAGAGTTCTGTCATTTGGTGTGGCAATCCATTCACAGGACAGTCACTACAATATTTGCAATGGTTTGCTTATTTTTCTAGCCAGGCTACCTTCATCTTGAGTAACAAGAAGGCCTTCCTATTATCCCATGCATAGTAGTATTAATAGGTCACATGTAACTGTTCTCTAGCTTGTCTTACTGGGATAACATGACTCTTTTTCTAAGTCAGTGCTCACACTTGCTGCCTGTCCCTGCACTCATGATGCACTGGGTTCATTCCTATGGGACCAGTATATCTGAGTGTGGCTTCAAGCCCCTTATGCTTTTATCTGATGGTGGTGAGGAGGTAAAAGATGAACTTTTATATGTAGAAAGCTTTTAGTTTCTTCCCACACTAAAATATCAGTTAATGTTAAAAGAGCTTTCAAAAGTATAAAAAGATACTGTCAATCTTCAATGACTAGATTAAAGAGTTTGAATGAATTATTTTTGTTTTGGATTCTTGCTGGCAACCTGATGATTGTAATAGAATGTCATGTTTTCTACAAGAAGCAGGAATGAAAGATTTTGTTTGGGGACATAATTATTATCTACTAAAGAGTGTTAATATAAAATGTATAAAGTGTTGAGCATCTTTAGAAAGATAAGTTCCTAAAATTCTCACTCGGCTGTAGCTAAGTGACTGCGCACGAAAAGAAAGAGATAGTTTCCTAGTTTGCGGGAGTTCAAATATAATTTTAAAGGCTGAATAATGTCAAAGTAGGTGATTATTTTGATAGATGCTAATGTAAAAAATTACGGCTACTAGAAACCAAGACTTCAGAAAAAGTATATTTTAAAATTGGCATTTGAATAGAACTAAATATGCGAATATATTATGTACTTAACATATGATCGGGCACTGACGTTAATACACATTCACAGCATGCACCATAATAGCTCAGAAGGAGCCTTCAGAGCCTTTATGAGCTATGACATGAATTTATATTAAGAGTTATCCATATGTTTTCTATGCTATTCTTAAAAATGTCCACTTATTTGCTATTGCTTTAGGAAGATTAAAACCTCTGAGAAGATGGCATTTCAGTGACTTTGTTCTTTCCGTAGCCAGTAGTTTTATTTATATCATATGTGTTATAAAGGAAACGATGAAGGAATCACCTAAACAAGAATGAGATTTTTAAAATCACAATAAACAACACTAAATTTGATGTCATGCAAATGTAGAGTTCACTTATAAAGTCTTTAAATATAAAGTGGCAAAACAGTAACAAATGTTGATCACGATGACTGTGTAAGTTTTGTGTAGAAATGCTGATTGTTCGTCCTAGTGACATACTTGGCTTAGTTTGCCTTGTTGCTTAACATGAGATGAAATGTACTATTATAACAGGTGACAGAGCATAATATTTAATATTTTGTTGACCTGATCTGTTGTTATAAGATTGTATTTGTGTTTGCCTTTTCACTTTCACCTTTACTGTTTTGGCTGCTCGGTCTTTTGAGAAGAAATTATTTTTAGGTAATTTACACACACTACACCTCATATCAGGATATGTTGGAGGTAAAGGTCTATTTATTTCAAGTCAATCAGCATGTTTAAGATTATAAGGTCAAGATTATAAGGTATACAATCAGAAAATAATTTTTATATCCTATTGAGGATTTAGATCAACAGGCTCTTCACTTATTAGAAAGGGCAGGATAGTAATGCTTTTGGCAAAGCCATTATTACGCTCTTGGTATTCACTAGAATGGACAGAAATAGAACATCACTGTCCTCTGTAAATAGTTTCAATTTGATCTGTGTACATGATAAAAATCTTGGCTTCTCAATGCATTTAGGTGCTGTCATAGCTGTTGTTGCCAAATAAGAATGCAGTGTGATGTTATTATAGTAAACAGCACTTAAGCACAGCTGGCAGAATTGATCAGGGCCACATTAGAGTGAACTTCAACAGATGACTGACGCAGCAGAAACAATAACTGAATATGCAAACAGTTCTTGCAGTGAATGCTCTGGGGATCAGGCACCATTATTTTTGACTTTGAACAGGGAAAAGGGGCAGATTTGTAACCTCCTTCCATACAGAAGGGTTCTGGGTATTATGTAAACATCTGACTGCCATTTATAATGGTGGTTAGTTACAATGCAAAACTGTAGCCTCCCCTGACTATTTACATTCCATTAATTATTAAAGGAGAAAAACATAAACATCAGATAACTTTGTTTAATGTTTCACATAGATTTTTTTTTGAGCCGCCTTTTTTCAATTAATGTTAGTCATTAGGAATTCCTGGTTTAACTTGGACAGCAATGTGTGCGTTTCATTGATGACTCCCACCCCTTCCCCTAATTATTACAAGAGCTAATTATGTAAACTACATATTGCTGTTTTCTTATTGTAATGATTGAATTCTTAAAAGTAAATAGTGTAGAAATATCAAACAACATTTTTTCAGGATATTTCTTTTATTCTTGGTTTAAAATCAATTTACATTTTACTGATTACTAAAAATATGAAAAAGCCATGCAAATAATAGTGAGAAAGATTAAATTAAACAGTGCTTTTATTTCCTAATTTAGTATTTAACTGTTGAATTCTAAACAATTTTCATTTTGTAACAAAATTAAACAATTATTTTTCTAATGAAGTCCAGTTAAGACACGTGTTAAAATAGTACATTCAAGTGCTATTAAGTGGTCCATTTCCTTGAAATGTTTTTGTTTAGATCATCAATCCCTTTTTCATGCACTCATTTATGCATGCATTTATTAATTAAACAAACATAGGTGTGGCGTTGCAGCAATGTAAGGTACAGTCCCTCAGCCCATGGATTAGAAAGACAATCAAAAGGAAATAATTATTACTAATTTTTATAAATATTTATTTATCTTTGAGAGAGAGAGAGAGAGCAGGGGAGGGGCAGAGAGAGAAGGAGACACAGAATCTGAGGCAGGCGCCAGGCTCTGAGCTGTCAGCACAGAGTCCTGACGTGGGACTCGAACCCACGAACTGTGAGATGACCTGAGCTGAAGTCGGATGCTTAACTGACTGAGCCACCTAGGCACCCCGAAAAGAAGTAATTATTACACGATGGTGTAAATGATTGCTAGTGGCATGCAATGACAGGGTGTCCCAGGAAGGCCTGGTAAATCAGGGAAAGTTTCCTGGAGCAGATGACTGAATGTAGACTCTGAGAATGAGTGGACAGTAGGAAGGAGAGGAAGGAGCTGAGTGTTGCAGGCAGAGGAAGAGCATAGGGGAAAGCAGGAGTGAGAGGGAATATGACCTAATGCATGAATTCTACATGGTATTCATACCCAACAAAGTTCCTCACACAAAGAAGGTGTTTCCATACGTAGCTGCTAGAAAGCATAATAGGGGAAGGTGTTTATTTTTGTCTTCCAGTTGGCTATTTCCAACACTCTCTCATCATCCTTCTACCCCTTGCATTCTGTGAATTTTCTCCCTTTGCTCAGAAAATGGTCTGATTGTATTTCGATTTAGGAAAACAACTTGGTATAGTGAAAGGACAGGACTAGTGACATAATTTGCAGGTCCCAGTGCAAAATCAAAATATGGGGACCTGTGTTCAAAGATTATTAATCATTTCAAGATGGCAGCAACAGAACATTAAACCAAATGCTGGGCCCTCGGAGTATGACTCCCTGTGGAAAGACCATGCTGGGAAAGCCATGTAGTCTCGAAATCCTCAGCTCTCCACTTATTTACCTCTTACTTCTCATCCTCATGGTGCTTGTTTTTAAAAAGAAGACTATAATGACTGTGATGTTGAGTTGTTGTGAGGCTTAGAGGTAATGTTTGTGAAACTTTGGCCTCTTGGGGCGCCTAGGTGGTGCAGTCGGTTAAGCGTCCGACTTCAGCCAGGTCACGATCTCGCGGTCCGTGAGTTCGAGCCCCGCGTCAGGCTCTGGGCTGATGGCTCGGAGCCTGGAGCCTGTTTCCGATTCTGTGTCTCCTTCTCTCTCTGCCCCTCCCCCATATATGCTCTGTCTCTCTCTGTCCCAAAAATAAATAAAAAACGTTGAAAAAAATTAAAAAAAAAAAAAAAAAAGAAACTTTGGCCTCTAGTTGGATTCCAAGAATGGTATAGATGACTAACAGTTTCCCACATGTTGTTCCTTTCAACAATATTTACATTTCATCATTGCGTCATGTTTTAAATCTGAGGAGTGATTCCTTTTAAAAAACCTTCTTGGAATGCTCTCATGTGAGAGAATGACACATGAGGAATTTTTCAAAAAGTTAATACTAATAATAGTTTCTATTGATTGAGGGCTTACTCTGTGCTAGGTTCTGGGGTAAGTGCTGGCATTTGCAGAATGTCCTATCATTCATTTGATGTGTTCACATAGCCTTTACTTGATGTATTCAACCTTTTCTTAACAAATTCCCAAACAAAATCTACAGAGTTCTAAAATTATATATTAAATAGAAACTAGTCATTGCACATTTTTAGCTAAGCAAATTACAATCTCGATATTTTTCACAGCATGTAGGTGTTTGGATTTTGGAGTGGTGAGCAGAGAAAAAAATATTTTAAATGATTAGATATTCTGTTTTGCCCGTGTAATTTTCACGTTTCTGGTGAAATAGAGATGAATTAGAGAATTTATTGAGGCTATGAAGAATTATACATCGGTCAAGAAAATGTCCCATGCGTTTTTGAAGTGCTTGCATTATTGTCTGAGCTAATAAAAAGGCACACTGCTCTTTGAAAATTCAGGAAGCATATTTCCAATCAGTTCACACAGGACAGAGACATCAAGGATTTGGGAGTGGGAGATGCTATAGCAGTACATGGAGAAAATCTGTTGATTTTTATTCAGCAGAGCTCCCAGGCTCATGCCAATGGTGAAGAACATACTAGGGATGGTCGGGAAAGCAAGCACCAGGAATATCATTCTAATGGGGTAAGCAGACTGTCCTACTGACTTTTTTCTAAGTAGATTTCCCTATTTAAAAACTAAGGGGCTGGAGGGGGCCTGGGTGGCTCAGTCGGTTGAGCTTCTGACCTTGGCTCAGGTTGTGATCTTACGGTTAGTGAGTTCCAGCTCCACATTAGGCTCACTGCTGTCAACCTGTCAGTGCAGAACCCGCTCTGATCCTTTCTTTCTCTCTCTCTGCCCCTCCCCCACTTGCGCTCTCTCAAAAAATAAATAAAACATTAAAAAAAAGCAAAAACAAAAAACTAAGGGGCTGGGCTTTTCTTTCTTCACGTTTAGAATGATCCTCAAGTACCCTTTCATCTCTAACATCCTTTAGCTGCTATTCATGGCGATCAAGTTCTGGCCTTATGAACGTCACTGTATTGTCTCAAAGTTGTCTTCCACGCTGTTTTATTTGTCTTAAGTAATGTTTCTTACCACTCTTTGCTGAATGATGACACTGTTACCCACCTTCAGTGTATATTTTGTTTTTCCACCTCAACATTGTTTTACGGCTTTTTTTTTTTTTTTTTTTGGATCCCATTAATGGAATATGGTTTACTCAGGCTAATCTGTGCCAGTGCATGTGTAAAGTTAGCCGGTTAGTAATAAATTTGAAGTTGACTTTGGATGGCAAAGGTATCCTCAGTTTACTTAGGTTTTTTTTTTTTTTTTTTTTTTTTTTTTTTTTTACAGTTGAAAGCCACCAGGCTGTCTCCAAAAGATCTTTCTATTACTTTTCACTTCTCCACAGAATAGCTCGTTTGTTTACCTGGCAAGATCATACACATACTGGGCGAGCCCTTTCTGACACCTCAGGAATGTGAGAGTTGGCCAGGGTGGTCTTGAAATTCTTACCTGAAGTACTTAGGGCCTCTTGGCTCTAAGAAAGTTGCTAGAGTGTTATCCAAGAACCCATTAGGACATAATTCAATTAGAATCCCTAGGGAAATGAGGTTTGGAAGGCAGAATTCAGATTTCCCTGCTTCTTCCCATGGACCCAGGAGAGACATTCTCTAGGTAAATATAGCTCCTGAATTTATCTAAACCAAACATTTCCTGAAGAAAGTCCTAGCATGCCCGAGGGCATCCCTGCATGTGGGCCAGCTTGGGTATAAGCACTTTTTTTTTTTTTTTTGCTCAGGGCAGCTTGCTTTTAATAATTCTTATTTATTAATTCTACAGAGTCTGCTGACTAAATTAGATAATTTAGTTTTCACCCTCATTGCTGTATTTTGAACTGTTTTTAATGTTTTCTTATAAAAGCTAGTTACTGTTCATTTTGTATAAAATAGATATCAAGTGTCAGAGCTATTCATATATGCTAATATAATATATAAATATAACTGCCAAGCTGGTTGTTTATAGTTGCATGCATAACTTTGTCAATTCATACATGCTCCTAAAGAAGTGTGTACTCCACCAAGCTGAATCTTTTTGGGGGAGAATATTTATACTGTATTTATGGTGTATCTTTAAAAATTTTTTTTTTATTGTTTATCTATTTTTGAGAGAGAGAGAGACAGAGACAGAGACAGAGTGTGAGCAGGGGAGGGGCAGGGAGAGAGAGGAAGACACAGAAGCCAAAGCAGGCTCCAGGCTCTGAGCTGTCAGCACAGAATCTGATGCGGGTCTCGAACTCATGAACCACGAGATCATGGCCTGAGCTGAAGTCAAATGTTTAACCTACTGAGCCACCCAGGCACCCCATAGTGTATCTTAAATAAATATATTTAAATAACTCAATTGACTATAAGTTGACATAGTTTTCACTTGTAGTTAGACTATTTGAGAAGTCTTACTAAACTTGTGAAGGAACCTAGAAACTTTTATAAAGTTCTGTGAGCAACCAATCAAGGCTGGCACTAACTACTTAATGGCTTCATCAGATAACAGAGCTAATGTGCAGATATCATGGGTTTCTTTTATCATTTGTTTTATCTGAGGTGCTGAAGATTGGCACAGCCAGGAATGGGTTGTTGATGCTACAGAGGTATAAGAGTTCCAAATAGGTCCTTAATGTAAGGTTGTACTGGATCAACTTGGGGATATTTGCAGTGGATTTCATCCTATTGTAATAATCATGCCCATTTTGGTGCTGGGTTTCTAAAAAAATTGTAGCAGTTAAGTGAGCTCACTTCATCAGTAGTCAGACGGCACCCAAATGTGATTGAGTTTGTACTCTTCATAAGCTTCTACTTTCTCATCTATAAACAGAAGGGTTTGATATCTACATTCTCTTCCATCCCTACATATGAATTTCCTCTCTATCAATGCACATTTTGGAAGAATCTCCCTTGTCTTTAATGCCACTTATTAGATGTAACAACAATTTTTTAAGATATTGTCTTCATTGTTAACAAGTATGGATGACTCATGTTTTGAGATGTGGTAGAGGAACATGGCAACCTCCCCATTTTCCCTGCACTAGAGAGCCCTCCAGTTTCCTTGGAAGTGGGAACCTTGTTTTGTTTACCTGATGGCAGATTCCAATATGGCTGCACCCAGGTTGGTGAATTTTAAAGCACCACTCCCATTGTAACATTGTCCTTTGGGCACACAGTTGCACAATTATACAAGGTTGTTATATGATTTTGTACTTGCTTGGTGATTGGTTCTCCAGGAGGATCCACACTGAATTATTTCTTAATCTGGGTGCCACGTCTGATGAAACAGATTTGTTGGTGGAAACTTGAAATCTATGAAGCTATGTTTCATCTAGCCTTCTGTGCCATGCCATTACGATTTAGACATCCATTAGGATTTATGTTATGATAGTATAATCCAATTTGCATATTCACCAAGTAGCAAGAAATTATTGCTTTTCTTCCCTTTGATGCTGGGAGGTCAAATCTTCTGACATGCATACTGAAGTTTGTATGATAATTATCTTTTGGAGATGCCACTACTACAAAACATTCATTTTTCATAGGCATTTGTGAAGCTATTACATATGTTCTCATGATAATGAACCACTAGTAGAACTTGAAGAGAAAAGAAGAGATAAACTAAAGTAGGACAGATGAATTCTTTAATAACTAAGAGATTTCTGGGACGAAATACCGGACAGAAACTTATTTTGAAAACAAAATAAAGCCAATGAAAACAAGCTTTCATGATACTCAGTACCGCATAGTTCACAACAAAAAAGACACAGTTGAAATAAGATTATTTTGATACTCACCTCAGCCTATCATGCACATGGTGTCATTGCTACTTGAGATATTAAAAAAAAAGAGATTCAGAGATGTTGATTTGCCAAAAGTAAACGAATAAATACAATGAAACTCTGATTCTAAGCACAGTTTTGTTTTGTTTTGTTTTTTTGTTTTTTAACCAAACCTGTTTGATTGCTCATATAATTGGTTGACTCCCAGACAAAAGTGCTAGAACATCAAAGAAAAATTCTGGAGTTTGCTTGAGTTTACATACACTTTTAAAGTGTGCTGCTTCATTCATTTGACACAGCCACAGAAACCCCTTTCTTTTTTGTGTGTGCTCTCATAAAATCACATAAAATTTGACTTACAGTTTTCATAAAGTTTACTTAAATTTCAATCCTAGCCGTCACCCACATACAACATTCTTCAAAGGTAGTTGTTAAATCTGTGGTTAAACCATTCTTAATAGCATATTCTTACTGTTCGGTCACATTCATTGTAGGAGTTCTTACTTTCTTGAGTAAATTGGAAGGGTCTATTTTGTTCCTTGTTTCTGTTTGGAAGGCCATATTGATCCCTCGTCAGTATCATGATCCTCTAGACATTTGAAAAGACAACTTACTTCTGGCTTCCCTGCCTTCCAGGCATGATATCACCCCTTCTTTCAGTGTTTTCTCAGTCTTAGCACTGAGATCTCGCCTCATTGGATACTTTCTAGTTTGTCGGTGTCTTTTTTACAATTTATCAGCCATGAGCTAACTGATGCAGAGGGTGGTGAGTTTTCCATGCCTTGTTTGGGATACTGTACTTCATTCTTTTGCAAGTTTCTAAACTTAATTGCTAGAAAAAATACATAATGTGGTGGTTAGTTTATCCCAAGATTATCATTTCCAAATTATTAAATAGTTTGGGGCTCCTGGATGGCTCAGTTGGTTAAGCATCTGACTTCGGCTCAGGTCATGATCTTGTGGTTTGTGGGTTTGAGCCCCATGTCGGGCTCTGTGATGATAGCTCAGGGCCTTGAGCCTGCTTTGGATTCTGTGTCTCCCTCTCTCTGCCCCTTCCCTGCTTGTACTCTGTTTCTGTCTTAAAAATAAATAAATGTTAAAAAATGTTCTAAAAATTATTAAATAGTTCAACCTTCCATTGCTTCTTTTTCTACTACTTGGAGGGAATCTATCATCACAACAAATAAATTTATTAAGTGCAATACTTTCAGTAAAGTGACATTTTCACCAGATGTCAGGATAGTAAAATTTTTCCATTCACACCTTATCTGTCCCTCTGTGCTGTTGAGCTTTGGAAGTGAGAAGTAGGAAAAAATGGCATGTGGCTGTGTTGTTATATTTCTCTTTTAGTTTCCAGGGTTTGGGGCTTCAATCAATTTGATAAAATCTTTCTGTAAACCGTTTGACTCCTGACATAATTAGGAGAAGCTGAGATCACATGGTAACAAATAGAACTGTATAAGGATTGACTCATTTTATTTGAAGGAGACTCAAAGAGTTTCTCTTAAATATAATTTTCTCTTTTGCTAATATGAATATATTAGAAAACGAGTTTTAAATCAAATACCCATATCAATCTTATTGATTTTATAAAGTCATAAAAACTGTTTAAAGATATTTAGAAAATGCATACTGTCTAAGGAATCAAGTCCCATCCCTGTTACCTGGCATAGAATATCTTCCAAATGAGTTTCATACCTGGGCTTTTCCACTTACCATGTCAGGAGGGTTGGGCAAAAGCTTAAAGTCTCTTTATACGCTTATCTGCAAGAAAGAACATATCTACCTCATAGAAGTCTTGGGAGAATTGTACAAAAAAGTGAAACATATAGGAACGTAATCTGCCTTCTTGCTTTTAATAATCCTAACAGCAACCCTTGACTTGAGGCAGGCCAGGCAATCTCGTCCCTGTGTTTCAAATATACTGTTATGATTTCCATGACTGTGTCTTAATTCTATTGGTGTGTCCTGCCTTGGCTTTTATCTACAATCTGTTTCATAGAGCCTGATCTGTTTGGGGGTCCATAAAGGCATTCCCTGATTACTCTTCCATTTAGTGATCTGTCCTTTTTAAACTCACAAGACACTAAGTTGGTCAGTAATTTTGGCACTGAGATCAGTGTGCTGTGTGTTCTAGTTTGACTTCTGTTTTATGGATATGCATGTCCTGTTCCCTATGCAACTGAAAACTCATTCTTCTACTTTGTCAAACACACCACTGTGCAAAAACCAGGACTTCAGTGATGGTTATTGAATTTAAAATTTTTTTAATGTTTATTTATTTTTGAGAAAGAGAGACACAGAGTGCGAGTGGGGTAGGGTAGAGAGAGAGGGAGACACAGAATCTAAAGCAGCCTCCAGATTCTGAGCTGTCTGCACAGAGCCTGACAGGGGGTTCGAACCCACGAACTGTGCGATCATGACCTGAGCTGAAGTCGGCTGCTTAACCGCTTAACCGACTGAGCCACCCAGGCGCCCCAATAATGGTTATTTAATTTAAAGAGCTATCCAATCAAGAAGCCAGTGTTTTGGCTTTCACCTTTGTTATGTGACTTTAGAAGTAGAACTTTCCTATAAACCCCGTAAATATCTTTGGAGAAATAGCACATGGAATAAAAAGTATTAGAATATCTTTAGAGAGGAGATATTAAGTAAGGTCAAGAGAAAAAGTAAAGGCAAATTTTGCTTATTTAAGAGTTTTGTATACTAATGTTTTGAGGTAAAAAAGATTGCAATATTTCTACCTTTTTAGAAAAGAAGTATGAGATGAAGAAGGGAATTGTATTGAGATATTCAAACCAAGGTGACATTTGGAAGAGCTTGTGATTCCAGAGAGAGGAGAAAATAGCACCTTTACTGATAAAAAAACATATTTTGTTTTTTATTATCAGCTATTTGCTCAAGGGAGCTAAAAACAAAATATTTGTTTGCATTTTTCCTCTTTTTATCTTTTTCACAGGGGAGTATATGTTATAAGCATAGAGTTTCAATTTTGAAATGATGAATACATTTTGAGAATATCTCATGTTAAATGAATAAAGTTTTCGCTTGATAGTGATTAGCACACTTTGCATGTTACATTTTTAAAAAAATGTATTTATTTGGGGTGGGGGGAGGGAGAGAGTGTGAGAGCTCATGCACAAGTGGCGGAGGGGCAGAGAGAGAGAAGGAGAGAGAGAATCCCAAGCAGGCTCTGCACTGTCAACACAGAGCCTGATGTGGGGCTTGAACTCATGAACCGTGAGATCATGATGTGAGCCAAAATCAAGAGTTGGACACTTAACCAACTGAGCCACCCAGGTGCCTCTGCATGTTACACTTTCAACATTAGTATGCTATTCAGAGAGATGAGAAGAAAGAATAAAAGGCTAGTAATCACCATTGATACTTGGAACCTTAACTGAGGAAGATGCTGATTTTTTTTTTTTAGTAGTTGAATTTCCATAGATTATTAGTAAAACTTGGTTTCCAGTGGATCCATTGGGCTGTGTTATTAGTATTATTATTTTTTTAATGTTTTAAATGATTATACATAGGTGTTGTTTTCTGGAAGATGAAATTATTTCTTATTTCATTATTTGACAGATGGCTTATTTTTTCCTTCTGTGCCAGAGTAGCCTAGAAAATAATGGAAGAAACATTAATTTACCAAAGGGATTTGGGAAAGATAATTATTTGGTTTCCATCTTTATCCATTATACCTGTTCAATAATTTTATTTTTATAGATTTGAATTTATTTTATTTATTTTTAATGTTTTTAATTTATTTTTTTAGAGAGAAAGACAGAGTGAGTGGGGAAGGGGCAGAGAGAGAGGGAGACACAGAATCTGAAGGAGGCTCCAGGCTCTGAGCTGTCAACCAGAGCCCAATGTAGGGCTCGAACTCACAAACCATGAAATCATGATCTGAGCCGAGGTGGGATGCTCAACTGACGGAGCCCGCCGGGTACTCCTAGATTTTAATATTTTAACTGAATTAACTCACATTTCAAATTCAGCAGCAAAATAATCTCTGATATGTTTTCAAATGCATCACTAATTTTGTCAAGCATTTTTGAGAAATATTTTGTTACAGTTTTATCTTCAACAGAAAAGTGAAAATATAATATTAAATGGAGTAAACAAGTAAATCGTGGGATTTTCTCTCAATACCGTGTTTTAATATGTATTTTTTTTATTGTAAAACTTCCCCCTAATGATGATAGACAGAACTGAAGCCCTTTTGTAGAGGAGATGAAGAAAATTCTTGTTTGATCAGTGTCTTTTGTGCCAGCCTGTCCTTGCTTACCATCACCAGATAAGACAATTCTTTGTGGGCATTTTACCTATTTTTCTCCTTCCAATAATCAAAACAAAAATCAATTATTGAAGGCCTTGGTACTCTGTACAATAGAAGGGTTGTGTCAAATATGCCATAGGCATTGTTTCAATGAACCTGTTTGAGCTTAGGTGGGAAGATAATATATACATAGCAAGTCAACTCTACAAGAAAATCTTATGAAGTAAGAAGTAATATCCTTCATTTAAGTATAAAAGACAAATGGCAGGTAGCAATGGCTTTCATTTTGAAAGAATTTTGAAAATATTGAGTAGACTATCCAAATCAATATTTTATTTTTTAATGTTTATTTATTTATTTTGAGATGGGGAAAGGGAAAGACAAAGGGAGAGAGAGAATCCCAAGTGGGCTCCAATGCTCAGTGCAGAACTCCACACAGGGCTCAATCCCATCACTATGAGATCATGAATTGAGCCAAAATCAAGAGTCTGATCACTGAGCCACCCAGGCACCCCCAAATCTATGTTTTAATTTATGTTTTTCAGTATAAAAAATGACTACACATTATACATGGTATTGTCATATGATGACATGATCAATGTAGAAATTCCAGCAAGTTTCAATTTGAAATTATGAGGTACTGAGAAGTGACTGCTGGAGATATTATATATATATATATATATATATATATATATATATATATATATATATATATAGCAGGAGCACATACAATTATATCTCATCCACAGATGGTGCCATCTTGTGTCTGTGTCATCCAGCTCTGAAGAATGGTTGGTCCGCCAATGTGAATTGTCCTAACATAAGCACACTTTTTCTTTCAAGCACATTCATGTGAATATAAATAAATCAGAATTTTACTGAGGCATATTTTTTTAAGTAGGCTGAAGTTTCTTTCCATGTGATTTTTCTAAATTGTAAAACAGTATCTATATTCTAAGGTGTCTAGTTTTTCATTTCATATGCTATGCTATTGTTTAGTTTTAATTGCTAATAAAAATGGTGAGCATACTTTGTAAAGGAAGATATTCTTGGGATGCCTGAGTGGCTTAGTTGGTTGAGTGTCTGACTCTTGATTTCAGCTCAGGTCATGATCCCAGGGTCATGGGATTGAGACCCGAGTTGGACTCCATGCTGAGCATGGAGCCTGCTTAATATTCTCTTTCTCTCTACCTCTGCCCCTCTCCCCCACTCATGCTCTTTCTCTCTAAAATAAGAAAAAAAATAAAAGCTAAAATAAAGGAAAATATTCTTAAAATAATATAATTTTGCTTTGTTTTGTTTTATAGTGAATTCTTTTTTGATTGGTAAGAAGTGTAGTATTTGGAATTCATCTTATTTGATGTAGCAGTAAAAATGGCTTGAAGAAGATATGCCAGATGTGTGATTTGGCTGTCTTCATCAGTCTTGAGAAAACAGAGTGAGCAAAGGATAAATCTGATAGATGTTGAATTACTTTTGCGTGTGGGATTCTAGTTAATGAGACAATGTCTGGATGCAATTATTTAGAAAGTTCTTGACCTTTTATTTATACAAGTTGATATAATTATGATTCCATGAGGAATGATTTTGAAATTCTCAAACCAATTTTAGTCTTCTGTTTATAATGTGTCTTTTACTTCAGGAATCCTGGAAGTATTTCCTACTTTTAACTTTTATACTGTATCTTTAAAAGCTCATGTGATTAGCTTCAAAGTGTTTTAGTTTAAGTTCCCATTTCAAATAATCTTGCTTACTTACAAAGGGAATTTCAAACAGTATTCTGTGATCCCCAATTCAAACACCTTCTCATTGTTTTCTTTTGTATTTACGACAAGAAAGAGAGAAAATAAATATATACATAATAGTACTTATTGGCCAGTTAACCAAACTTAGCAGTCAAGCAACAACTTGAAAAGCCTTTCCTAGCATGTAGCTCTCTTCTTCTAGAGCTTTCCTACCCAGCACAGTGGCCACTACCCTCCTGTGGTTTCTGAACACTTGAAATATCAATAGTCCAGATTCAGGTATGCTGTAAGTGTAGAGTGCAAATGAAATTTGGAGAAGATAATGGGAAAAAATAAGGTAAAATATCTCAATAATTTTCATATTAATTACATGCTGAAAACAATATTTTGTACATGTTGAGTTATATAAAATATGTTATTAATTTAACTTCAAATTTTTAAAGATGTTTACCAAAAAATGTAAAAGGTGGGGCGCCTGGGTGGCTCAGTCGGTTAAGCGTCCGACTTCAGCTCAGGTCATGATCTCACGGTCCATGAGTTCGAGCCCCGCGTCGGGCTCTGGGCTGATGGCTCAGAGCCTGGAGCCTGCTTCCGATTCTGTGTCTCCCTCTCTCTCTGCCCCTCCCCCATTCATGCTCTGTCTCTCTCTGTCTCAAAAATAAATAAACATTAAAAAAAAATGTAAAAGGTCAGGTGGCGGTTGCATATTTCTACTGGAACAATGCTGTTGTAGACATGGGTTCATCTTCTTTAAACACTATTAATGCCTCAAGCCCTGATGATTTCATCTTTTCTTTTCATGATCTTCCATCTCTAACATCCTCCACAACATCTTGTGTGTAGACTCCGCAAAAATTCTACTGAAATTTCTCAACTTACTCTGAAAGTAACCAGCAACGTTCTAATTGCCAGATTACCTCATTTCTTATCCTCTTACCATTTCTGGTTGTTGTTGTTGTTTTTTTTTTCCTCCAGCATTTGGCAGCTTTCTTTTTAAATTTTCATTATACTGGTTTCCATGCCATCATTCTGATCCCCCTTTCCCCTCATTTTTATCCTTCAACTAATATCATAAATATGTTTTTCCGCTGAAGAACTGTTTGTAGTCTTTTTTATCAGACTGCTAACATTGGAGATAGTGTGGGACAAAACTCTTTTTCCGTCCTGCCTTAGTACACTGTTCTATCTGTGTCTCTCAAGGTTGAGATTTATGTCTCCCTGTTTGTAGAGATTATTTCTCATTGCAGAGTCACATCCCTAGTGAACTACTCTTACTGATGAAATTATGTCGAAAACCACAAGTACCTTGCAGTATTCAGGGGCCACTCTTTCTTAAAGTATTAAAGAATTCATGATTTGAGCTGTTATCTCTGTGTAGATGACTTCCAAATGTATGTCCTTCTCTCTCCTAAGCACCAATAGTAGATGTCCAATTACTTGAATTTCACATATAAATTCCACTACCACTAAATATATTCAACATTTATCTTCACTTTCATCTTTGCTCCTGTTTCCAGTGGGATCACTTTGATTTCAGCCAACCAGGCTCTTAAAGTTTTTATTAATAAAGAGGCTTTTTTTTCTCATTTAACCTCAATATATAAACTAATCTGCATTGTTGATCATAATCTCTCTACCTCTCCAGCTCATATTCTCTCAACTTCACCCTTTCTATTGTCTCTAGCCTATAGTATTGTTGATCAAGTTTGGGACATCATAGATTTCAGGAAAAATGAATCTTCTAAATGATATCCTTGCACACAACTTTCTCCATTTGTGTTTGAAAACAAACAATGGCAAAATAAATGAACCCCCCAAAAAATCCTTGAACAGTTACTTCAGTTATTGATTATAAATAACCAAATGTGACTGGTTATAAAGTTAAAGATCAATCTGTTGTTTTTTAAGGCTCTTTACGTGTTGTTTTCAAACTATTCCTAGATTTATCTCTTACTTCAATTTAAATGATATATTCACTATTCTTTTATGCCTTTGGTGTTCGTACCTATGCCAGGAATGAACCTCCTCTCCCCAACTCTGCTCTGCCTCTGCCCTATTCTCCATTTGCAAGTCTCTCCTCTATTCCAGAGCTCTCTCACATGCCATCTCCTTTAAGAATATTCTGAAGGTTTCTCACAGCCACTAGTTCTTGCTTTTGAACTCCTACAGCTTTTTCTCATCAACTTATAAAAACATCATTTATCACATCGTAATGGTATTATGGTTATCCATAAACATGTTTTATATTTTAGTTACTCTGCTAATAAAACAGGACCCATGTCTGATTCAACTTCGTGTACCACAAAACTGAACACGTAAGATGTAATACATTATGTATTATAAAATTTCAGTAAGTATTAAGTGAATGAAGGTACTCATGCACATCAGATCTATTAAGAAAACATACTGTCACTGATACAATCCTATTGTTAAGATTGTCTATTCTATGTATATGTCTAGGTTAACTATTGAAAAAAGAGTAAGCATTCATATTCATTTGACTCCATATTTCATAGAAGTAGCAATGCACTTTGAATGTATTAAAATGTTCTTAATGTTCTTACTCTCTAACCCTCTCAAATGTACCAGACCATGTTCCACTTGTTTTGTTTGTTTGTTTGTTTGTTTTTCTATCATGAGGTTCTATGTTCACCTGAGTTTTCAATCTATAATCCCTCATTATATTTGCTTAAATGTGATCAATTTTTTTTCTTAAACTTACGAGGCTTTTCCATGTGTCTTTCCGACTCCATCCATAAAAATGCCTCTGTGTTCAAGGCCTTTATCATTATACTTTTGTACTTTTGAGGGGGTATACTACCACATACTCAATGAACACTCAACGAAGTTTGGTGTAGTTGGACATAGAGATTATTTATTCTTTTAAGGCAAGTCACAAAAGCCTCGGCAATAATTTCCTCTTCCTGTAGGTTTTATTTCAATAATTATCATTATTTGGTTATTGGAGACAGCCACGGCTATTCACAAAGATGCTTGAGCTTGATGTCTAGAAAATACATGCAAACTTCTATGACTCTACTGACATTGTACTTACTGCTGTTGATGCAGCTGAGTGCTTTCTGGTGGCTAGTACCACAAAGATAGATTTTTAAAGCATTTTATATGACCTTTTAATAAAAAGTGAGATATGAAATGAGCAGCAATCATTTACAGCTGCCAAAAATGGTATACAGGATGTCTTTAATCTTACTGTAAGGCGCAATGTGGCTAAATCGTTGTCTCTATCTAAAGCAAACTTTAACTTTATTGTGTTATATATAAAAAAAGATTTGTTATATTATAACAGAATGTACATTTTTGAGATGGATTCCTTCATGGGAAGTAAAAATAGTGGGACTTATTTTCTTCAGAGTCTAGATTACTTAAAGGATAAAGGAACTGATTGGTGAGTCAGAACATTAACTCTTTCAGGCCATGGGGTCCCAACTGAGCAATACCTTTGACAGGTACGAAGGGATAGATATTCAAAAGAGTTAATTTTTTAAAACAAATTTTAATAGGTGTGTTCTGTTTGACTTATAGGAAAGAATTTTATGGACATGTATTATATATAAACATTCATTTTAAGAGAAGAATATGGATTCTTTATGATGACAAAGGTATAATTTTGTAAAATGCTGTCATTAAGAAAATGCCATCCTATTATTAAAAACTTCAAAGTGACTAGCTTACTCCTAGGAAGTAATTGGGACACCCTTACCACTTGGCTTTATTTATATGTTTAAAAAACTCTTGCTGCCTAGTTCTGTCCAAATCACTTGCTGGTGAAAAAATAGTTTCACTAGCTCCTGATATGTACCAGTGCGGTGTTAAAGTTATCACAGGGGATCTAAAGAATAAACATATCAAATAAGAGTAACCATTTAAAGCAAAATAAAATGTAGGCATATATGGTGTATCATTCTTCACTGACTATTTCTGAACATCATTTCTTTTTAGAGGACCTTGCTATATGTTTAAAATTTATTCTGGAAGTGATATTGGGGGAGGAGTTCCAGTTAGAGGAAATGATATAAGAGTAAATATATAGGAGGTGGGACCAAGGAGGACACATTGATAAGAGAAGATGATAGAATGGGAGTTTGGGGTCAGATCATAAAGATATTCTAGTGCATGCTAAGGGATTTGGAGATATCTAATAGAGGAGTGGTTGGTAGACTGCTTCTGTAGAGGCCTAGATGGTAAATAGGTATTATAGACCTTGTGTGCCATATGGTCTTGGTCACAACTATGCAGCTTTGTCGTTGTAGTGTGAAAACAGCCAGAGACAATACGTAAACAAATGAGTATGGCTCCGTTCCAATAAAACTGTATTTACCAAAACAGGGAGGTAATATTTGGCCTGTAGACTGTAATTTGACCTCTGCTCTAGGGAATAGGGACCCAAATGATGGCTTTTTAAGTGAAGAAGAGAGGTAATTAAACTAAAGGTTGAACTAGGGCAATGGAAGAGGTAATGAATGGGAGGGATAGGTTTGATAGACCCTTTGAAGTGGAGATGATAGATTTCATGAAAAATTGAAGGTAGAGGGAAAAAGGTGGTAGAGACTTTCAATACTGTATCTACAGTAAGTAGCTGTAGATACTGATGGAATTAAGATCACCAAAATCTTGGCAGGCTGGAATATAGATCAAATATAGGTCACAGACATTTCATAGAGGTACATGTTAGACCCTGCACTGAAAGAGTTGAAAATTATTTATTTAGCAATGTTACGTGTGAAAATTATTTGGAGATTGTAGTTGACTACATGCTTAATTATGAGTTACAGTTCAGGGAGGCAGCATGAAAAAGGGAAACAGTAATGAAATTATCTCAGAAGACCCCTTGGAATTATAGGAGCTAAGATTAATTATTCTATTTGATCTTTACAATAACTTCTGGAAAATGTAAGCTATATATTTTTCTTTGTATAGAGATGTAATTTGGGAGAATTCAGGACTAAGTTTCATAGAGAAGGCATCCAGTTGGATTGAGCATCTATTCTCATAACTTCCCAATATTTTAAACCCAAGTGTTTATGATACCAGAGGCTATTATTTGGATGTTAAAGTTACAATGAGCTAAGATGGTTATTCTATGATAACCTTACATACATACATACATATAGATGCATAATATATATATATACACACACAGACAGACAGACAACAGACAATACATAGAGGAACAGATGTTAATTAGACAACATTGTGCAAGAAAAGTAAACATCTCTTGACTGAATGGATTTTTTTTTGCTTTGCATGCGCATAATAGGGCTATGCTAATTTGGAATTAGAGGACTTGTTCTTCATGTGATTAAGAACATATATTTTACACAAGTGTTTATTGTTTTATTGCTTTTATGTACTTAGATTTTAACCTATGAAAAAGAAATATATAAATAGTTTAAATACTTGATTTTTCTTGAAGTACAGGTTTGTACAGAATGCACTAGGCTGATAACCCCACGTAATGACCTTTGCCCTCCTTTGGAACAATTCTATCCTTTTGGTGCTTTATTTTTCTTGTTATAAAATTAGTAAAGCTGATCAACACTCACTGTATCACGATGAAGTGTCTTTGATCTTATACATTCTTTTATAGAAATAATACACATATCCAGAATAATTTGGTAAGATGATTTTTGAGAGGACCAGCAATAAAATGTTTGTTATGCATTCTTTAAAATTTTTGTTTATGTTTATTTATTCTTGAGAGAGAGAGAGAGAGAGCATGAGCAGGGGAGGAGCAGAGAGAGAGGGAGACACAGAATCCAAAACAGGCTCCAGGCTCTGAGCTGTGGGCACAGAGCCCGATGCGGGTCTTGAACTCATGAACTGCGAGATCATTACCAGAGCCGAAGTAAGATACTTAACTGACTGAGCCACCCAGGTGCCCCCTGCATTCTTATATTTAGGATTCACTAATAAATGAGAGCAGTTTTACATGAGGTGGAATTAGGAGTGTACGTTTCTGGAACTCAGATACCCATCAGGTTTAACCTGCTTTAAGCGTTGTAAACAATTTTAGGAAGTTTTATAATTTTTGTTGTATGTTGAATTACTGATTACCTAATGTTCTTCTTCTAGTGTGACTGAAAACCTCATCACCTTATGGAAATACACTATTGACTTTGCACGTTCCTATTTTATTGTCAACTGGTGCTAAAGTTTCATTCTGTTGTCCCCATGTCCCTCATTGTGCCTTGCTATTGTTTCGCATAGATTCCATAAGCCCTGAGTAATATTTAAATAATATTAAGTGATGTAGCACAAATAGCAGTGTGCTGGCATGGGAATAATTTTGTGATGGCTTCATTTGATGGATATCAATCCTGATCACAAGTGATGGACCATCGTCACCTAAGATTCTTGTCAAGGTCATTGCCATGTTGATGCTTTCCTTCCTGAAAATACATTTAATTTTCCTAAAGAGGAGGACTGTCTTCTTATTTAATCATTATTGTGTGTGGCTTTTGAAATAATTATCTTCTAAAATTACATGCTTGAAATGAAATTTTACGCAACCTAGATTTTTTCTGTTCCTCTTGACATTCTAATCTGTCAGTATTTTCTGTCATATGTGTGGCCTAGAATGTGGAGTTTGGTTAAGAAATGCCAGTTTAGACCTGATAATTAATCAAAACAGGGGTATGAAAAAGAAAGTGCGTTCATTTTGGGAATAATTTATTCTAACCAAATTTGCACTCTGGGACATGAAACCATTTCACTTCATCTATACAAATGTTTAATGCAGAATCTCCAACTTAAGTGAAGTGCCCTAGGTGATCTGGTAAATCTGCCCCTTCTTGTCCATTACTCTTAGACTTTTCTGTATTCTTTTACTTGGAAGTCCTTTATCGATCTGAGATGAATTATAGGAAAGACTAAATAAAGAAAATAAAGCCTTCCATATGATTTTCATTCACTTTCTGCTATATTGAGTAAGGTTGCTAATTATCATATTTAATTTACATAGTTGAAAAAAACCCTCAGTAACAAAACAAAACCCGAACAGGTGGTTTGTATTGAAGAAATAAAATAAGCTTTATTATTAGAGACTAGAACAATTCTTTTTCTATTACACATTACTTGGGTGGAATAGAGCAGACAGCTCATGCTGAGAAAACTGAAAGGTAGAGAATGCAAGAGTTAAAAGACAGACAGTGCTCTAGGAGTGTCTCGGGCACAGATCTCTGAGAATTACGATGAACCATCCAACTTGAATGAATACAAAGCATGAGCTGGTCTGTTGTTTGCTTTCAGTTGTGAAAGTCACTTTATAAATTGAGCATGCTAATGATTTCATCTTTCTGATTAAATTTATAAAGGCGTTTATTTCTCCCATGTTAAATGGATTTGTAAGGGGTTAGTGACAATTATTTTTATTGCTGAGTACCTTTTTTTTTCTTTTGAAGCACAGTTTTTGTAAGTGAAAATAATGATGATTATGCTGGTATAGTCCTTAGAGTCGTTTACTCATTTCCTTAGACTTCTTGCTAACCACATCAACCTAAAGGTGGCTCTCCTAATTTAACACTTAACCTGCGATGTTTAGGTTTTAATTTGGGGAATTCTAATTTTGGGTTCTAAATAGGTAAGCATTTACAAATAGATAGAATCATAGTTTTGTCAGGTATTTACACAGTAAGATAAGGTCCATCCTGGTACCAAATAAAATTTTCTAAATGTTGAAATTGAATTGTACTGGAGTAGATGTACTCCATGGAAAATTAATGTTTATGAAAGGC
Organism: Panthera pardus; assembly: GCF_024362965.1. Taxonomy (NCBI): domain Eukaryota; kingdom Metazoa; phylum Chordata; class Mammalia; order Carnivora; family Felidae; genus Panthera; species Panthera pardus. The sequence continues at coordinate 44,947,395 of NW_026526654.1, forward strand.
ACTTCTTCCTATTTTTCTCCCATTTAATTGACATAAAAGAGACAGTACGTTTTCAGGAGAAGTAATTTTTGAGAGGGCTGATACATTCATATATTTCAATTGTAGAAGTGCTGGCCATGAGGACTGTTTTGCATTAAATTCCACACCTGATCACATGCCTGTTGGAAGATTTCCAGAGTATGGTCTGGAAGGGACTGTTACTTCCAAGTTGTGCCACTGAAATTAAGATCTACTCCCCAGAGAAGACAAGTGAATTAACACAGTATGCTTTATGCACAATGAAAACAAACTAATCTGGGTTACTACTTTGCTTAGACGTGTGAAAAGTGCAGTAGCATATAACTACAGCTGATTGAGTGAATTCTATAGAATCAATGATTTACTATGTGGCTTTGTTTTAGAGTCTTCTGAAATGCTAAATGAAATTCTCTAAAAACCTAAGGTTTTATACTAGCTACGTTCCAGACTAATATTCTCTCGCCCTTACATTTCCTCATTTTCAACTTTTTATTACACATAATATAAACCAATCATCGATAACAAAGTATTAATGCTAAAAATCAACGAACATAGAGCTTACCTCTTTGTATTTGCTTGTGTGCATCAAACACATTTTGATGAAAAGAAATCATCAATGCTATATTGTTAGCAAACAAATAATAATCACTGAGACATGAAGAAGTATTCAAAGACTAGAAGATTTTGGTGACGAAGACAGGAGAAATAATAGAAATATGCACCAGGGCTGTTGGTGTATCTTGTAGGGAATATCTAGAAAATTAGATTAATCAAGGAGCAGACATTTGGAAGAAAGTTTGTGTGAATGCCTGACAGTCCTGCTCTTTCCCTCATTTCAAATGTTGGCAGGGTAGCAGGCAGCTCCAAGGGAAATGTGCTCCTTTCATACTTGAGTAATTGATGAATTGTATGCAATATGCAAATGAGAATCCATAAATCTTATGAATGACAGCTTAATTTATGTGAGCCTTAATGAATGCAGGATTAGATTTTAATTAAATATCCTCAAAGGCACCCTGAGTAGTAGATTTTTTTAGGCCTTGTTTTTTGAAGACTTGTTTCTCGAGCAATACATTTTACAAAAGCAGAAAACAAGGCAAAGAACTTAGCCTATTATTTTAATAATAAGCATTGTTTCATTTTACATAAAAAGCAGATCAGTTGAGAGCTCCTTAACCAAATATGTACAGATCTCTTTATTTTGTACACATTTCACTAAATTTGATTACTTTTAATTACTGCTGGTCTCTGATATCATATGCTATTTTTAATTACAGGAAAGTTATTAAAACTTTACCAAAAAATACACTAGAGCTGAAGAGTTGTTTAATAAAAGATCATATTAGATAGATAAACATTTAAAGTATCAAATCTAATTTGACTAAAATAAAGTCTTCCTAACCATTTGTTAAAAAAAAATGCCTCTGTAGACAATATCTAATGGGATAAGATGATAAATCAGACTATTTCATACATGATATTTAATAAGGAGAATTGCATACTAAAATTAGGCCTAAATGATGTATACTCCTGTGCAATAGTTACTTCCTTAATTCACTTTAATACCTTGGATGTAAATAAAAGTTTTTCATTGACTATAGATTTAATGACAAATACCATTTCACTTTTCTGTTAGACATCTACATTTAGAATTAGAAAGTTTTCATTTAGTTGGATTCAAATTCACATATGATTTGGTGCTCAGAATCCAGACCTTCATTTCTTCCATTTAAAATATTTTGTTAAATCCCACTAAGCCTACATTTTAGTACTTCATTTGTTCCAACTAGATCAGCTTTTTTAATTCTTAGCTATAAAGGTAGTATTCTGAGTTTTATCTCGGTAATACAACAAGCATCTATGTGAATATAATTTGAAAAAAATGCACATTTTTCTCTAAGTGAGATAAACTTGCATAGATTTAAATTGCAAGGACACCTGGGTGGCTCAGTTGGTGGAGTGTGGGACTCCTGATTTCGGCTCAGATCATGATCCCAGCCTGGGTGGTGGCTTGGAGCCCCGTGTCAGACTCTGCACTGAGCATGGAGCCTGCTTAAGATTCTGTCTCTTTCACTCTTTCTCCCTCTGCCCTTGTGCCCGCATGCTTGTGCTCTCTCTCTCTCTCTAAAACAAAAACAGAAACAAAGTGTAGTTTATTAAACTGTCATTTATTCATTTATAAAATGAATAAATTCTGGTGATCTAATGTGCTGCATAGTGACCGTAGTTAACAATACTGTATTCCATGCTTGAAAATTGCTAAGAGGTAGGTCCTAAGTTTCCCCCCCTCCTCCACAGAGGTAACTATGTGAGATGATGGATGTATTACCCTTATTATGATAATAATTTTACAATATATATGTATATCCAATTAAGTTGTACCCATCAAATTTATATAACATTATATGTCAATAAAGCTGGGAGAAAACACAGTTTATTCACCTAAGGTGGTGTAGGTATGCAGGTGTGTTATGCACTAAGTAGAATAGAGGCATACACATGACAGAGTCCTGGACTAGCTGGGGTTCTGGGGTGTGGGTATCTTGGAAGCCCTTTGACATTGCATGCCCAATTTTGGGCATATGACCATATGTTTACTGACTAGAAGGGTATATAACCTTCAACAGGTTCTCAAAGAAATTCATTATCCAAAAAGATAAACCACTCTAATATAACCTATATTTGCAAATACCTAGTGGAACAAAGTATATCTATATAAAACAGAACAAAAACATGTAATACAACTGTTAGAGATCATAAAACTTTCTAAAAACCCATCATGCATAAACACGCTTTCTTTAGGTCTCCTTTAACGATTTTTAAATTTATACTATTTATTTTCAGAACAATATCCAAGCAAAATATCCTACATTTTTGCTTTATCTCCATGACCATTGCCATCTTAAATATTGTGATAAATTAAGGAGCTCATTTCTCTAACAGATAATATCAATTCTATCTTAACCAATTTATATAAAGAACATTCACTGACCAAAGTCAAATTTATATGTGCAAATAAGAGGTCACAATACTTCTGGAGAAAATAAATATTTAAAAACATTTTAGAAAACATCAAGATTTAACTGACTTCAACTTTGCTGTAATGTTGTATCATATGTACTTTAATGCCAATAGAGTTGCAAATTGTCACAATGTACTGAATTTGTATGTTTAGTTTTTATTTCCATCTGTTTCTAACTACATTATATAGTTTATATTTATGCAGTTTGATCAACTATTCTGTGAATGTGCCAAAGGTACAAAGGTATTTTTCTTTATATATTAGAAGTAAAATAATACAGTGGGATAAGAGAAGGGGCCAATGCACGCTTCAATCAAATTAGGGTTCCTAAGATGAGTTTTAAAGTTAGAATTTCATATTCAAGTCAATTCATATTTATTTTCTTTCTTTTTCATCTTTTTTTTGAAACTCAGCTGAATCTGGCTTCATTTTCTTAAAGGCTACGTTGCTCAAAACAGTTACAGCTGTAGCAATGAAGATGCCTTTGTATGAACATGGTTTTCAGAGATAATCCTTGTATTATGATTTTGCTGGAAAATGTTCAAGTCCTTTTTGTTATACTGATTTCATTTCCGAATCATCACAGAGTTATTTTCAAAATTTTTGTTTTTAAATACTTTTTATAGGACACATAGACTGCATATGTTTTGGTCACTCCTGGCGTTCTTGGCCAGTTGTAACAGCCCCTGCTAGAGGTTCTCCATTTACAGGTGGAATTGTTGGAGAGAATTGTTCCTTTGTTAATCCAGAAGTTATAGTTAGTTTCGGTTGACCTTTATTGTAACATAAAGATTCATGGATGAAGAAAAAATTATAAGACGAATGTTTGAAACTGTCAAACATATGAAGATTTTTATTCCTCTAATATGGTCTTTATTGGAGCTAATTGAGACTTTCTTTTAAAAATTAAAATGGCCATAAATCATGTAGAATTTTAGTTACAAATTCTTTCACATTTTTTTCTGTGTTTAAAACTCCAGGCATAATGTAGTTAATTTGTTTCATTTGTTATTAAAACAAAGAAAATTTTCCATAGATTATTAGATATCGGTAATTAATAGTCTATTCAACAGACTTTGAAATAATTGATTTACTTAGGAAAATAAGAAAAAAATTAAGAAAGGAAATATATGGTGTGTGTGCAGCATTTCAAATGTGCTCCCAACTTATTTTGAACAGCAAGTGACCAAGCAGGTTTTATTTAAATTTTGATGATTTCAAGCTTTTGTGTTGGTCAGTGGGAGTAATTTGGGATTTAAATTGGCATGCATTTAATATACTAATTTTAATCATTGTAAAAGTAATTACATTGGTCCATACATGAAAAGACCATTTAACAAAAAGTTTTGCCTCATTGAGGATCATCAGGTGGAGTTGTCCAAGTTTAGAAAACTTGAATCGTTTTTGGGGGGAAGGTTTTCAAATTACTTTTCATTTGAGCTAAACAGGGTAAATACAGTCATAAACCCCTTAGAATTTTTTGAGGCTACAAATCTTTCTATATTTGCTGCCTTTACTATTGAAAATTAAGATGTTTGAAATAGTTCTCATTAGATAGGGATTTTTATTTCTGAGTGAATGCATGCAAGATATTTTTTTAATGCCAAAGGGACTCTTCACTTGAATGTAAGAATTGTTCCTGCCCATCAAAACATTCTGAAAGGAAAGTGAAAACAAAAAATTCAAAATAGAAATCTGTCGTTTAAATTGTGACATAACAGGGAGGACTGGTGTGGGGTTACCAAATAAATTTAAACAAATACACCTTGCTTAAAAATAAAATCTATATGCCATATGTGAAAAAGAACTATCAATATTGGAAGCTTCTGTTCAGTAATGATTACAAGTTTAGTTACTGTGTCAAATGCAAGTCAACATCAAAAGAGCTTCTCAACATTACTGCTCAGATACCTATTTATCTGTGCTGTCTGAAATTCTGTCTTAAAGCATGACAGCAATATTCGGGGTATCAAGTTTACTAAGACATCTGAGTAGCTTTCATTTTATTTAAGATAGATAAATGTATGGCTTTTCTCTGATTTTGATGCCCTAATCTGTGGGAAAAGTTGAAAACAAAGCTGGGAGCTCTCAGCTTTTCCCATTTACAGAGGCATTTATACAATCCTGTCACTCCTTCACAAAATCTCCAAATGGCAGTTATTCTGTCTCTAGCTCAGCACCCAAGCATTGAGGGAAGGGTGATCAGAACCCTCCTACTCTTTGCTGCCCATCCCCTCAAATTCGTACTACTCACTTGGAGAACACCAGGAACTAATATATTTAAATCCATTGTATAGGTGCAAGCACTGAGGCCAGAAACTTTCAGATCACAGCAACAAGCAAACACTGAAATTTGTAACTCCTAACTCAAAATCCAAACCTCTTTCCTCATCTTGTGAAACTGAATGATATTGTAGGACTGGAGTTTCAAGTCTCCATCAACATTTTTACAACTACTGTTTCTAAGAAGGTGAAATGATAAATGAGAAAATGATGTATCTTTGTTTTGGAGATCATTTTAAATGAATGAAAATATTTACATTGATATAAGCCATGCTTCTTACAGTGATACTTTTCTAGGAATATGCCCCTTCCAACCCATTTCCTATCAAGAAAACTATTAAATAAAGGATTTCTTTGATGCTCAGTATGATTTAGACACAAGAGGCTGCAATTGGGAAACCATTGGAATTTTACATATAAAGGATTCCATCTCGTAGTTATTAAAAGGGAATAGAGTTTCATGAATTATTTTTTTTTAAATAAAGAAACAAGCAATCTTATCTCTCTATCCAAAGATGTAAAACCCCATAGGAAGTCTGCATTCATTAGCAGGTTCAACAAGCTTCAAGGTGGAGGAATGTAGCGTGATGAAGACAAAACAAAAAGTTTGAACTTGGTAATGTCATCTACCATGTCACTAAGAAAAGCTGAAAGGAAGATAGTTTCCTCAATTTCATCCCAATTGTGTTCCCTATGTATAAAATATATATAATATAGAAACTCATTTATAGAACATGGCACATGCTGGTTGCATACTGCTAAGGAATAGTCTTTCTAATATAGAAATTATTCAGAATAATGATTTATATACTAGAGTAAAAATAAAGGTGTAGGCTTATAATTGCTTGAGCTTATTTTCTAATTTTATCCCTATAATAAATATTGCTATAATACATACACTGCTCAAAAGGATTATTAAAGCATTCAGGTATATATTCATAACCTTAAGTGTCTATATTATACTCATCAATAAGTAAAATGCTTTGATATACTGTTAAGAACTTTAATCTAAAATCTTAAAGGAGATATTATGTATTTTTTATAAAAAAAATTAAAGAAGAAAAATTTGTCAGAATTTCTGACTTATTTTAAGATATCACAAAATAGCAATCTAAGTTAAAAATTATTAATTTGCACTGCAGGTTTAGTGAAACAAAATTGGGAGAAAGTAAGTAGTTCTTTTTTAATCTTCACATGACTCTGGTCATTATTTTGGTTCCTTTGAAATAGTGGTTGAAAATGAAAAGCAGAGATTGACCCTTAATTGTAAAATTGATATAAGAAGCCTTTAATACCAAGCTGCTTTTAATGTTATGCAAAGTCATACAATTATAGAATTTGGAATACCCCTAGTTACCAAATGAGTGTAAGTGGCATTTAAGTGTTTGGCCCTTTAATACAGAGCCCTTCGTAGATGAAAATATGTTCATCTTTTACCTCCCCTAGTGATAATTATAATTGTATTGTTGGATCACATTTTTTGACTCTTGTGTAATTTAGCTCTGTCAGCATTAATCTCTTGGCTGTTCACATCAGTGGAACTAAATGTCTGCTTAATATTATGTAGGTTAGATGGTTGTCATCCTAGTTGGGGAAAAACAATGAAAGAATTTACTGTGGTATTAGGCAAATGTATTACAAGGGCACCAGGCCTAATATCTGAACATTTATACTAGAGTGAAATCATATTTTATCACTCGCCAATTTGGAAATCAAGTTTTACTTTCATCATGTGAGGGTGTGTGGTGGATTTGTTTCTTAAATATCCATAGTTTACTTTTTCTTAGTTTTTCCAACCAGTGTTGCTATTATTATTCACTGTACAGTTATTTATAACAGGAAGTAGCTGTGGATCATCAAGAGAAATACATTATATAAAGCAGATTTACATTTTCCTTTCAGTACCTAATAGCAGTTACATTTATCTGGGTGTAGGAACATTCTGACAGGTGTGGTGGGGGGAAACAGCCTGATATAAAGTCACTACTGAAGGAAAGTGAACCTTTTGATAAAGACATCTTAGAACTGATAAGTAAAGTACAGAGAACATAACCGTGTGCTATTATGTATCACTTTATTACCTTTATGTTGATCTTGATCTTTTACATGGATAGCAAAGCATTGACAAAGGAAGACTAAATATAGACATTTGTATAATGTACCTTTGGCTGTGCTGTAATCCTTACATCAAGGAGTAGTTAGCAGGCAAAGGATTCATATTTCATTAAAATACAGATAGTATTCTTTATAGAATCTGAAAACTTAAACACTGTGGAGTGCTTTGGAATTTTAAATGAATGGTTTCCATTTATATTACATTCTAATTTACTTAGTCAAACACATTTGTTAAACATGATTTTGAGCTGAGCCTTGAACTAGACATTGTGGCTGAAAATAGGGCAGCAAGGTGTGTCTTTTGCCTGAGAGAGAGAATATATCATATTTGGAGAATGGAAAAGCGTGCTGTGCAGAGGAAAAGATTTAAGACTTAATAAGAGAGCACACAAATAAATATTATTGATAGGTCAATAGAAACCCAAACTTTTTATACTGCCAGCCTCTCAGAGTTTATCGCTTTCTCTTCTCCCCTCTACATACTGATTCTAGTCATACTGGCTTTCCTTTGGTTTCCTGATCAGACCAGTGTTGTTCCAAGTAAAGTCCTTTGCATTCAAGTATCCATTTGCTGGAACACTTTACTCTTTTAGTCCCATAGCTGGGAATATATATTAATATACTAGTATTCAAACCTCACTTTCTTAGAGAAGTCTTTCCTGTCTACTCTAAAGGCACCATTTTAAATAGCCTATTTATCTATTTATTTTTTGTCTTTCTCTGCCCAGCACCTTCCCCAGGACACACACTTTAGCAAATGTTGAATGAATGAATAAGCAGCAAAGACAAATACAGAAATAAGGGTGCAGCAGTCAATATAATTCAGGGATGCTTCCTGGGGTGGTCACTTTTTAAATCCGTTTTTGATAGAAGGATAGCTATTACCTCTTCCCTTACCCAAGAGGAAAATACCAATGATGGCACAATACATATGAAGTGTGGAGGATGTGAGGACAGAACAGAAAATATCAGGCAGTTTTGACTTCTGGAAGATATCTATGCATTTAACTCCAGTGCAACAAGTAATTTTTGTGTGTCTTTTATATATGCATGAAATTGTAATATGAACTCAGATATCATCAGTTGGTGAGAATTTGGGTATGAAGTTTGTAAAGGGGCCGAAAGGCCTAAAGAAGAGGAGTGGAGACAGTGCACTAAGATATGGGAACTGTGACGTTCCTTGAGTACCAAATCCTATGATGAAGCAAGCCATTCTAATATTAGGTCAAAGGCAACCTTTCAAAGGTGGCCTTCAAAGGTTTCATTTATTTTTCTTCTTAAGAAATAGCGGTAGAGGTTGCATTCACACAGAAGAAGGAGCCTCTTTTAAATGCAAATGCTCATAATTTAAGCTTTTAACCTTAATTATCAATTAAATTCTGCAGGGTTTGGTTGATTTGTTGAAAGCAAAATACTGAAAAGTGTGGATGGGGAGGTGATGGGTTTAAATATCAATGGGAAGGGGCAGATCATTAACAAGAAAGAAAGCTCTGCTAAGTGGAGACGCAGGACTTGAACTAAAGCTTGCTTTGGCTGTTTCTTAAAATCATCTTGCCTGATGATCTTTATACTAAAAGCAAATGGGTAAGAGAGATAGTCCTTGGGAATTTTGGCAGAACAGCCAGTTATCAGGGTAACATAAAAGCCTAAGGAAACAAGCACCCAATTAAAAAAATAGGAAACGAAGTAAAAAAGAAACTATAGATTTGAATATATAGCCAAGTGGACTAGGAGATGGAGAGTGGGCTATGGTGAAGGGAGTAACAGAATTTCAGATTGGAAAGAGTCCTCAGCAGTGAATGAGCTAAGACCTGTACCAATGCCAATGTCTGTTTTATAGTATCCTTGATAAATCGAGTAAGTTGTAACTCTTTTCCTTCTGTCTGGCCAAAATACTCTTCATTTTATTTTTAAGCTCAGAAGTGGAAAGAATAAACTTAATCTTTTATTCAGTTACCCTTCGTAAAATGTTTTAAAATTTCTGTTCTGTTCTAATCTCTTTTCAAAGCGTTCATTTGTCATGTGAGTCTGTATCATCTCTTTCCTCTTCTTTTGTTCTGGGTTTTGAACTCTTCAAACTTGTGTTTATTCTCTCCTGGTGTATGCTAGGTGATCGATGACTTTTTTTTTTTTTTTTTTTTTTAACATCAGGGCACAGAATTCAACAGTCCTGAGTGGCAGAAGGCCAGGTCAGAATGGCTTACTCCCCCTGGTTCTGATTACTCTACCACTTACTGTCATACTTGGTTTCTGTGATTTCTTTTTGTTTAAATTTCTTTTGCATTGATAATTTCAGATATTTTTGGCTGAATAAAGGAAAGGGACGTTCGACCTAAAGATCTGACTGGAAATGATGAGCTTAGTGATCAATATGACAAGTCGAAAGTGTAGGTGCATTCAAAGACATACCAAACACCACATTCAGAAACAGCAGGAATCTGGAGGAAACTAGATTGTTGTCTTTACATTCCTCTTCCCTGAAAGTTGCCCTGAAATGAGCAGTTTAAATAGCGGTTAAATAAAAAACTTAAGTACAACTTCATAAAAAAGTATTTGTGAGAAGTAAATCTCAGAGACAGAGTTATATGTGAGCATGGGAAGATAGAAATGAAGTATTTATAATACTTGACTTTTGGTTTCTTAGAAACTAAATGCCAGGCATAGAGGCGTAGAATGAATGTGTGTGTGTGTGTGTGTATGTGTGTGTGTGTGTGTGTGTGTGTGTGTGTGTGTATGGTGCTCTGTGCTTTTGTGCATGTGCGTGTGGGTGATTACACACCCAGGTCCTTGCAATATCTGGGAGACTGTGTTTTCATTTCTGGTCACCACCTTAGCAAACTAATCAATGAGGCATGAACTGCTATCTGCAGTGAAAGAAATGAAAAATAAACCAGAGATAATCCCTCAGTTAAAAGGTTATTCTGTGTGATAAAAGCTATTTTGTTAATTTATTTACTTACTGGTACAGTGAGATAAAGTGAAAGTACAATTAGGGAATTCTTGTTGAAAGGATTTTAAAGGGCAATGATGACTTAATATTTTGTATTATTTGATTGACAGTTAAAAGAGTTTTTAAATAAATTTTTTTTGTAGCACATAACATTCTGTGTTGTTTTGCTTTCGTTTATTTTATATTTTAAATATGGTAGGCATTACATATATACTTATTATTCAATAAAATAATCTTTTTAGGTAAATCCTTAATGTTTTCTGTCTCTTAATTTGATGAAGAATGGTTCTTTCCAGAAAAATGGTTACTGTATTTTACTATTTTTCCAGTAACTTAATGCATAATATATACTTTTTGAAATTATTGCTTTGTTCCTTCTTCAGTTAATTCATTCAGAAAATATAGTATTAATTTCCTGCTAGTAACTAGACTGTGTTAAATTCTGGAAAAATGGAAATAAATAGAAAATAGTTATTGCATTCAAATGCTTTGTGTGACTAGTCAGAAATGATATATAGATTATTATATTAACATGGCAAATATTATAATTGAGTCCATGGTATTTGGGAAGTGGATGGAAGCTGGTGAGCCACATGCATGCACGTGGGGCGATTAGGGAAGAAATTGGTGTGAATTGGCCTAGGGTTTCTCCTATGGACAATTGAAGGAAAGGGCATTCCTGGCAGAAGGATTAGCATCTGTAAAGCATGGATATATGAAAGTAATTAGGTACTGAGTGAGGGTGGGAAAGTTTTGAGATATTATACTGGAAAGGAATTGAGGCATTAGATCTTAAAGGGTCTTGTAGGCTATGATAAGAAATTTGGTGCGCTTTGGAAGATTTGCAGAGTGCACTGAAGGGGCTGGAATGCTATTACTGTGTAGACCACATCTAGGTCTGTACACTACAGGAACAGAAGGGGAAGGGTCTGAGATAAGGCAGAAGCAATGTGACTGAAGAAGAGAGTGAATTGAGAAATATCATAGGTAGCATCAATAGAAGCTGGTGACCGTTGAGTTGAGAAGTAGAAAGTATACTAAAGGAAGAGGGAGGAATTACGATGATCCCTGGATCGGGCTTTGGGTGATGGTACACATGGTGGTTTATTAACAGATATAGGGGCTTCAGTAGGTAATGAAATGCAGGTTTAGGGTGAAAGGAAAGAAGTTTATTTCAACATGTTGAATTTGAAGTGCTTGTGAACTATCCAGATGTTCTGTAGACCAATGGAAAGATGGGTTTGGACCTTGAGAAAGGGGAAAACACCATTTCCAATTTCCCAGAAGTGTGTTTTAATCATTGATGAAGTAGACATCAATTTCATTTTTAAGCTGATCTAGAAATTATTATGAGGTACAAGTTTTTAGGTCTAAGAACTAAAATTTTTGTTGCCTTTTCATGAAAAAACAACCGAAGAAATTTATTCTTTGGAGTCCATCAATTCTCCCACTAGACCAAAAGTTGTCCCTTATATAGCCTACTGAATATCCTTTTCTCATGGGAAAATAGTCTTCTTTATATACTCCATATTCACCAACACGTAGGTATTGACAGCTATTAAAATTCCTGTATAATGCCTTTACTGAGTGAAATCAGGCAGGGTACGAGGAAGAACAGTAACATTAAAGTAGAAATGGGGTGAAGATTGTGGCACAAATATAGGAAACTCTATTTTTAAAAAATATTTATTTCTTTTGAGTGACAGACAGCATGCATGCACACATGTGTGGCGGAGGGAAAGAAAGAGGGAGAGAGAAAGCCAAGCAGGCTTTGCACTGTCAGCACAGAGCCTGATGCAGCAGAGCTTGATCTCAAATCCAAATCATGAGATTATGACCTGAGCCCAAATTGAAATCAACGGTTGGTTCCTTAACCACCTGAACCACTCAGGCGCCCCTAGAAAACCCCATTTTTAAATTGGGAGAATATACTCTTAGAAATCACAGAACACACTGAATTATCTTGTTCCTTTGCTTTCACGGTTCATATTCTTATTAGCCATGTCATGATAATATTGGCTTCTTTGATGAGTTTACTTCAGATTTAAAAATTTTATCTGTTCTAACATCCCTTGAACATGTTAATGAAGGGGATATGTGGATTCCAAATGAGCGTTAAGTGGCTTGCCAAGGTTACACATCTACTAAGTGGTAACTTTTGTCTTTTGATCCATGGCCAAATGATCTATTGTCTCTTATTCAGAGGCACCATGTTATAATGGAATAAACACAGGCTTTGAAATCAGAGATACATGGGTCTGACACAAAGATCTGAAATTCATGAGTCATGTTGTTGGGCCACTCAGCTTTCATCTAAGAAATGGAGATATTAATATCTGCCTTCTAGGGCTGTTGGAATTTAAGTGCGATGAGATATACTACTCATCTGGTACACAGTGAGTATCCCAGTTATGTTAACTTTCCCTTCTTCATCAGTAAACTCAGTCTTACCTTCTTATGTTCTCCAACTGGGGGAAGAGAGAATCAATGAACCCACCATCAAAACCTCAAAAGCTGGGTAATCATTAGGCTGGTAGTTCCTCTGCCTATTTTATTTCTTGGTTCCATGTTCTTCTTTCTATCCCTTCTATGTTATAGTCCACATTTTAAATTTTAATGTCCCTCATTGATACCCTATATATTTGTTGTAAGTATTAAAGACAGACTTAAAAGTCAATTTAGATTTAAACCTGCACATTTAGTGATATTATTCATATTATTGCTTGGAAAGTCAGTCTAAGGAGAGTTGGATGAAATATTAAACTTGTGTTTTCCTAAGGAATCCCATATATATTTAATAAATTGGGACAAGATCTCTTATTGTCTGTATTTAGTCTAGCCATCTGTAAAATATATATACTACTATACCTAAATGCATACACCTACCCAAGGGAATGGTGACTCATAATTGACTTACTTGAACTGATGTATCAAAAAAAAAAGAAAGTTGTTTTAAACATGGTTTTACTTTTCAAAAAAGGACTATCTTTTTATATTATTCTGGAAAATTACCATTTTAAGGACAATTGTTTTTATAGTGGCTAATGTCCTGGATTTTCTGGAACTGTCTCTATTTCTTCACTGAGTTAATATTTTTTTGAACTCCTATTATGTGTTGGGTACAATTCTGGTTCCTTCTTATTGATATGCTGCGACCTATTGTTAACTGTAACAAAGACCTCATCCACGTGATACAATCGCTACTACTGGAACCATTGAAACTGTTTCTATTAAAGTGTTCTATAAAGCCCATAGGGGATATATTCAGGAGGAAATCATATAACTGAGCATCTATTTAAGCATTGGTCTTAGCAATTGAAAGTAATTGATAATAGTTAATACGTGATATACATGCTATTTATTTTAAGTATTTATATAGACATTTGAGAGCGTGTCATGTAATGATGAAATAACTTCTCCTTGTTATTACATCATCCTTACTAAATTTTTTAATACTGTAATTTAACATTAGGGGATGAGAAAGGCTGAACCTGAATGATTTTCAAAATGCTTATTTGTGAATATTAGAAATTATATTTCTCTCTTGTTTCTGGATATACTCACAATTTTGAAAAATAATTTGTTATACAATTGTAAATTTTTGAAAACTGGATTTAGAACAGAAATGCCAACACTCCTTTGAATAAAAGAGGTGGAAATAGTGTTATTATAGTCCACCTAATTCTTATTTATCGTATTATGGTTTTAGAAATAACAAATATCTTAATTAGTGGATTTAGTACATTATGTTTTCTTACCTTAATTGCCTGTAGAAAAATAGGAAAAATATTTCTTAAGCAGTGTTACCTTTTAAAACAGGTTACCATGAGAATTATGCAAAATGAGTTAGTTAAATGTAAGATAACCTAAAACAATAAAGATTTAAGTCATCTGTTCGTTAATAATCCTTCTAGGAGCTTTTATTTTCTTGCAATATTGGGACTTATCTACAAATAAACTTTGGTATTGATATAAGTATAAGAGAACAGCAATATATTTCTGTAGTCTATCATTTAGTCCATGTTTTATGCAAGTTTAGACTATTGAATTAATCTCTGAAACAATAGAAAGACATTCTTTACTAGAAATAGCTTGCTTTTGCTTTGGCTTTGTGGCAAAATGACATTAGGGAACATATATGGTTGTTGTTGAACCTGATTGCTTTAGCAGCCCTCGGGTTGATAGTATCAGGTTCCAGCTTGCCCTGCTGGGTCAATGTGGACCCAGGCCTTTAAAGAGAAAAGTTCAGGGAAAGTTCACTTCTATTGTTTTACCATGGTTACAAAACAGAAAGGGGAAAAAAAAAGAAGAAGAAAAGAAGAAATCTTAAGTCTCTGACCGGTCACTGCCATGAGTCCTTTACTGTGTTCTTTTTGTTTTTGTCAATTAAACATTGCAACCCAGAAAATTAAAACTTCTACTAATCTATAATGAATACAAGGCAGAATATACTTTCTTATCACTTGTAGATGATCTCCAGATATATCCAATGACTGATGGTGTCCTTGCATGAAGTGTTTAGTTTAATTTTACTTAAAGCATTATTTATATTTTTTCTCAGTAAAAAATTAAAAATTTGTAAGGTTGCTATGGTATGAAAGGTTTGTTGGTTTTGGAGGGCAAAGGGCATAACTTCTTAAAAGTAATTTAACTTTGATTAAATTTATTGAAATAAAGTGTTATTTTAACTTAGAGAGGGAGATTATAATTTATTATTCTATTCTGGCTGTAAACCAAAGCAACATTTTCATTAAAAATTTTTTGTTTACCTTAAATGGTAAGAATTGTGATATGTAAGGACCAACATGATCTCACTTGGAGCAGCCTTTGAGTATCTTTTGAATATAGGTAAAAATTCATTTCCTAAGTTTAGGCCGTATTTGCAAATTGTGGAAATTTTGTTCTAAAAATATTTACAAGTGTTATTTCTGAGGAAGGTCAATGCAATAGAGTTTATTGCACATTTTGTTCTCTGAACCTATAAAATCTTGCATTAAAGCAATGCAGTTGGGTCTGTTCTTTCATTTTAACAATGAAGTTTTTCGAATACCTGTATTATGAAATGTTATTTGTATAACCAAGACATAATCACTGCCTGATGACGTGTCAGTCTAATTGTCCACATTTCATTTTTTAAAACAAATTTTTATTTAAAAAAAGAAAGTTTTCAAATGGAAATTCTAAGGAAAAAGTTTTTTCAAAAAAAAAACCATTTTGCAGCATATATTCACATGATTAAAAAGTATGTATGTACACACAGTGTACATATTAGATCTTTCTTCAAGTAAAGATGTTATGGTTCACTTTAGAATTTATATGTTGCACTAAAAATACCGTTTTATTTTTTACCTGTCATGCATGACAATGCTTAGTTTCCAGAGGTGAGAAATGAAGAGAAAGAGTTACATAGAATCATGATAACAGAGTAAGATGAATCTTTGTACCTTTTTGAATGACACTATCTATGCTGTGTGCTCATTTGTTTATTGATCCTTTGCTGTTTTGATTAACATAATTTATTTCCCTTGAAGTCATCTGTGCCTAACAGGATTGAACTTTTTCATGATCTAGATGGAGAGCAATGAAGGAAAGGAGAGATTTAAGTATCTGTTTAAATTAATCACAATGTAGAAAGTACCATAAACATTTCTCATATAAATTTTATCATACTATTCAAGAATAACATTCCTGCACTCTTCTAATAAATGCCTGTTCGTATTTCCAATCTCATCCCAAATGACAAAATTTTAAATTGTCTCTATAATGCTTATTCTTTTAGAACCTAAGGGATAGTTTCTCTAAAACTTAATTCTGGCTATATTTACAAACGGGGATCTTAATCTGTGATCCACACACTTTCAATACAATTTCTTCATGTGTTAAAATTAGAAAATATTTAATTTGTAGCAGGTAACATTGCTAATTGTCACTTCTGAATTAAAAAAAAAAAATCCCACACAAACCCTGCCTGAAGATTAGAATCGGGCGGCTGGTAACAAGTAACTTATGACTTATGAATTCAGAGGTCATTTAGTCCTTCACCTGCCTGCAGACAGGACTTACCTTAACAATTCAAGATAAATGGCTGCATCCCTGATGTTAAAAACCTTGAAGAGAAGAGTCTACAGAGACTTTACCTGATAACCTATTCTAATGTTTAACTGCCCTAATGAGAGGAAGAACTATTTTTTCATATCTCATCTACATTCCTCCTGTTACAGTTTAAGGATTGATACTTATTTTTAATGTTATTTTCCTGCTCTTTATTACTGTGTATTCTGAATTTATTATTGGCCAGATTTTCCCAGTGCAGGAAGAGTTAGAAATAAATCTAATGTGTTTTCAAGGATCCAGCCTTGTATGTGACCTAAGTATATGTTGCTTAACTTCAGTGGCCTTGAAACCACTCTCTTCTTAGAGTCATTTTTCTCCATCAATAAAGGGATATAATTATTTACTTTTATCTAAAATATCTGTCTAGGGGAATTGTTTGATTCATTCCTGTTCCGGTGCAATAAACGGCTCTAATACGGACTGGTTAAAAAATATTTTAAGTTTTCCATCATTTACCCCAGAAGTCAGCTTAGAGTTTCTTCCAAAGACTCTCAAGACCCAATATAATTTTTAAGGAAATTGTTTGTATTGCAGATATTCCAGTGGATTCATTTATTCTATTTTTTTAATAAGAATTGATAGGAAGAGGCAGGGAAAGAAATGTAGAAGGCTTTTTTAAGTACTCTGTCATGTGTTTTTCAACCTGACACCCTTAAAATGATACTTATTCAAAACATTGTTTTGTTATTTGAACAATTCAATATCTTTCAGATATGAGTGGTTCAAAAATTTAAATCCCTTAGTGTGACTTTCAAGATCCTTTATGATTAGCTCTTGTTTACTTTCCCACCCATTTTTCTTGTAACACTCCCATCCCACTCACCACACACATACACACTACCTCATGCCTGCAATTCACATTTAGACTCCATAGTTCTGGTTCCCACTTATCTTTGGGTCTTTCTGTGCGGCTCCTCCAACTCCTTCCAGTGTTTCCATTTATGGGGAACTTTTTCTTTGAAATATGTCAAAGAAGGGAAGGCCTTGAAATGGAATACATAAGGTGAAGTATATTAAAAAAAAATAAAACCAATCAATTCATTAATTTATCTACACAGAATTTTTTCAAATTCAAGAATTATAGGCTTGTTGAAGTCAGGTACTATTTTTTTTATTTTCCTTCTTGTCTATCTCCCTATAGACAAATGTGGTCTTGGGGTATATTATAGCAGACTATTTATAATTCCATATAGATGAGAGATATTCATGCAATTAAAAAAGTAACACCTTTTAGGGGTGCCTGGGTGGCTCAGTCAGTTAAGCGCCTGACTCTTGATTTCGGCTCAGATCATGGTCTCACAGCTCGGGGGATTGGGCTGCACCTTGGGCTCTGCATTGACAGCGAGAGTCTGCTTGGGTTTCTCCCTCTCTCTCTCTCTCTCTTTCTTTGCCCCTCCCTCTCTCTCTCTCTTTCTCAAAATAAATAAACTTGAAAAAAATAAATAACGTTTTATTACTCAAGGGCAAAACTTTATAGATTTTGGTGATGGCTCAATATTACAAAAGAGTACCTATACAGTTTGGCTATGAATAAGTTATAGTCATTTTTAAAATACTTAAGAACCCTGATAAAAATGATTGATAAAATAACAATCATAAGCAGCATTTTAAGATTGAAAAGAAGTTGATTTATAAAAAGAGAAAAGAAGTTGGTAAAGGACAATACTTAGGAGATAGTAGCTTGCTGATTTGAATGTCTTGTAAATCCCATTACATTGTGAAAGTCACTATGTGCTGTTGATACCTTCAGCAAAGATTATTTTGTAATTATTATACTTCTGTAATTATCACATTCTTTACATGGTAGCTATAAAATTAAACAAAAGAAAGCATAATAGTTTGATTTGAAAAATATCAGAAAGGGGTGCCTGGGTGGCTCAGTACGTTGAGCGTCCAACTTCAGCTCAGGTCATGATCTCATGGTTCATGGGTTCGAGCCCCATGTCAGGCTCTGTGCTGACCATTTGCTCAGAGCCTGGAGCCTGTTTCAGATTCTTTGTCTCCTTCTCTCTCTGCCCCTCCCCCGCTCACACTTTGTCTCACTCTGTTTCTCAAAAGTAAATAAATGTAAAAAAAAAAATTTTAAAATATCAGAAAAATTCCATCTAAAAAGTCATATTAAGTAGTTTCCAAGTAAGTTTTGTTTTTGATTTTGTTTTTTAAGTAGGCTCTACACCCAACGTGGGATTTGAACTCATGACCCCGGGATCAAGAGTCACAAGCTCTACCGACTGAACCAGCCAGATGTCCCCTCCAACTAAGTTTTTTAGCCCAAAGTAAAATATGCAGTGTCTCTCTTCAGATCTGTATTTGGAAAAATACAGATTTTTTATTTTCTCTGGGACATATAAAAGGGGTCATTTCCTTATTTAATATGATCATATTCCTATTTCAAAGGAATAAGATGAGAAATGAAAAATTATAAATCAACTGATTTGATTCCATCATATCAAACTCATTTTAATATTAGCCTTTAATTTGACTTTATAGTATGCTTGTTGATTTATTTGGTGCTATAGATAAAGGTATACGAGTGCAGAAGAGATAGTTTGTATTTTGTATGATTAATGGATTCTTGATCAGCATTTTATTTTTTATTCTTTTTCATTTTTGGTTTTAGTTAAAATTGCTAGTCCTTTGCTATAAAGCTTCAGTGGCCTCATTTTAATTTATACATGATTAGTAACTTTTGAACAAAAAAAATTGTAGTATTCTTCAAGTATATTATCATTTTTGTCCATTTCAGTGGGCCTGATGAAATTATCTTATGTGCTGTCTTTCAAGGATGAAAGACAGATAGTGGGATCTGTTTATAAAACACTGTGTGCCCTCGAATATCTGTTTGCATATCCATCTCTTCATCCCCACTTCCGTTGCTGTCTACAACCTGTCATCCTATTTTATCTAGATTTCTGCCATTATGTTCTAGCAGAGGTTTCATGCTCTAGTCTATCTCCACGGCTTCACCCCTGGCACCAGCTGTCATGTCATGTCATGTCATGTCATGTCATTTCATTTCATTTCATTTCATTTCATTTCATTTCATTTCATTTCATTTCCTTGCTTAAAGTCATCACTTTTTTTAAGTTTATTTATTTATTGAGAGAGAGAGAGAAAGAAGTGGGGGAATTGTGTGGGAGGGGCGGAGAGAAAGGGAAAGTAAGAATCCCAAGCAGGCTCTGGGAGACTCTGACGTGGGGCTCAATCCCAGGAACTGTGAGATCATGACCTGAGCAGAAATCAAGAGCTGGTCACTTAACTGTCTGAGCCACTCAGGTGCCCCAAGTTATCACTTTTATATAAATACAATCCAGCCTACTAGCTAGGCCTTTAAGGCCCTTGGAAATCCGATTACAAATTATTCTTTTAACTTCATCTTGCCTTGATGTGAGACCCTAATTATTATTCTTAAGCAAGTTTTTTTTTTTTTTTCATGTCTTTGTTCTATATCTTCTCTCTGGAATATTTGCCTCTTCTCCTCCTCATCTCTTTGTGGATTCCAGTTCACCTTCAAGACCAAAATCAAGTATCAACAATTCTGGGAAGCTTAGAGCTACTCTACTTCTCCAGTGTCCACCATCTGCCCTTGGTTGTCATACACACAAGTTCATATTTAGGACCAGCCCAGTGCAAAATGAAAATGTGGGGCTCTTTATTAAAAAATGATAGGAATTCAAGATGGCGACAGTAGAGCACTAAATCTGGCACAAGAATGTCTTCTAAGAGTATCCCTGTGAAACTGCATTGCTTGCATACCCTGCTGGCCCTTCCTCAAGAAATGCTCCCAGAGCATGTCATTCACCCCCTTGTGATTTGGCATTACAACATAATGTTTGTTGCATGTATATGTATGTGTCTGTCACCCCTAGAGCTTATGAGTGGTTCATGAGGGAAAACACCACATCTTGATCTTCTTTAATGTTCTGTAACCTAGCAAATGTCCTCACAAAAAGAAAGGATTACTAAACTGCATTGAGTTGAGTAGGAAGATACTGGTGTGGAGAAAAGAATCTAAATGTGTATTTCTCCAAGACTTAAGTATAAAATATTTTGGGGACATAAAGTTTTTTGTGTAAATTAAAATGAAAATCATGATTTATCAATAACATCTTTAAAATAATTTCAGTAATCAAAACGAATTCTTAATACTGAGGCAGATTCATTACACGTGTGAGAATTCATTTTGAAATAGAGTACAAAGAATAATTCTAGAATAGACAGTACTAAGTTGATTCTCATATGAAAATGAATGCATTTTAACTTTATTGAACATTATGTAATACTTCAAATAAAAATACCCGTTTTCTTCAGAAACAGTAGATTTAGAATAAAATGTGCGATGGAAGAAAATAGCATCAGCAAATAAAATTGTTCTGAAAAAGTATTTTGGCCAGTGAAATCATTAGGAAAACATAATAGTTCATATTTTTGAAAAAAAGGAATTTTATTTTTATATCAAACCAGCATATTAAGAGCATGGAAGTTGTCCAAGTAATCACATCACATAATTTTGCTAAAGTTCAGATACTAA
Organism: Panthera pardus; assembly: GCF_024362965.1. Lineage (NCBI taxonomy): Eukaryota > Metazoa > Chordata > Mammalia > Carnivora > Felidae > Panthera > Panthera pardus. Next base: position 44,968,428 of record NW_026526654.1, read on the forward strand.
AAATGAAATAGCAAGCAAATTGGGAAAGTATGTCTCACTGTTTTGATTATTTCCAATCTGAATATTTACAAATATGCTGTCTTGTTGGGATTTTAATTAAGGAACTGTTATTTTAAAAATTCATCTTCATCATTATAAAAATGCAAGTATTGTGTCCATACATATTAGCCTCTCAAATTTAAGCAGGATCAATAATATGTATATTCTTAACTTTTTGCTCCTTTATGTTTTCCTGATTGTTTACAGATGATGGTGTACATAATAAAATGCCACTTAAGAACTCTGAAACTCTCTATAGGGCTCTGTTCTGAGACCTGTAATATTTACATTAGAAAATATTTTAGGTGGTAAGGTTAGGGTTTATTCATGATGAGAAGGTTATGAACACTAAAATTCTTGATTGATGAGAAAAAAATGACCTGTTTCCAACAAGAAAAAAAATAAACAGGAGTAAATATAAGACATATGAGTGTACAAAAGATAAAGGCATCAATTCAAGATTAGTTGCTGGATTAGGGCTATGGGGGTGAGGAAAAGATGGAGGAGATATGGAATTGAGCACATTTACAAAATTCTTATGAACTATATAATAATTTGCCTATCATTATGGTGGAGACTTCATGGCATTCTGAAAACAGATGAGATTTGATATAGTTGGCTTTAAAAAATAAAAAGTTGATGTGCGGATGAGATGGAAAATCTAGTTGGCAAGTCTGATGGCAAGTTAATAGCAGAAATAATTTCCCCCAAATCTGAGTTATCAATGGGTTGGAGGAGTTTCTTGGTAGTTGAGAAATTACCTATCTACCTATGCGTTCATTCATAGGCTTGGGCTGTGTGAATTCAATGAAGAAGTTGAATCCATAAAAACAGTTTTTGAATAAATTCATTTTTAATGATGTTTAATGATATTTTAATGATTATTTTTAATGTTGTTTGCACCACCCTCTTGCATACACTCACCATAAATGCTCATTTACATATAGGATAGTTTCTTTAAATGAGCCCCAATGTGCTGAGAGTTGTAGCCAATATCATTCTGGTCACTAAATAGTGCTGTAGGGCCAAATTTTTCTCATTTTTGGCCATGGACTTAATTCTTACTTCCAACCAGGAGTCATTGGATAAATAAAGGTCAACATCTCAACATAATATATTATCATTAGAAGAAAACCAAGTCCAGGACTTAGGTGCTTCACCTTGAGAATAATCATTGGGTGCTTTGTAGCTATTTAATAATTTTTGATTCTGTCCTAGACCTGTCTTAATCACCATTATCTTTAAACACAATGGATAATTCTTTATAATATAAATGGGCTAGTAAATATAAGTTAGTGCTTGTTCTCACATTACTATCATAAAAATATAAATGTAAATTAATACTTTTCAAATCAGATTTTATCAGAGAAACTACTATAGTGATTTTGGAAACAAAGAAGCATACTTGTAATAAATTATTTTAATGTTTATTAACACCTGCTTAGTTCTGCTCTTCCTTATTTGAAAAGAAATTAAATGCCATCATTTAAGTAGGTTGAAAGTGAGTTTTTATTGTTCTCTTTTCAATTCAGTAAAAAGCCTTTTTTTGTAGTGACTGCCTTTTAAGGTTGTACCCACCTTTTTTCTGCCCATACTTGGGCAGGTGATTTTGGACCATTTGTTAATAATCAAATTGCAATTGTTAGTTAGTCCAGGTTTATCAGTGCATCCAGTCTTAATGTGTAGACTTCACATAATTGGTATCATCATTCAAAATGCAACTTCGTTTCCTATCTTCTCCCATAAGAGTAAATCAAGAATTAGCTGGGAGGAACAGATTTACTCTGATTAAGAGTCTACTGTTAATTCTATGCAGATTCCTTACCCTACCCACAGGAGTTGAAGACTCTGGGTTTCTTTTCACAAAAAGTATGTTTACTTCTGATGCATAATATTAGCAATTGAGCTGTGGCCTATATATGCTCTTACATTTCAAGTAGTTACCAATAATTATGGTATTTATGATGCATCTTGCATAGTCAGCTTTCCCTACAGTAACAAATAACACCAAAATCTAGGTGGGTTATGACAACAGACTTTTATTTCTACTCCCAGTCATGGGCAAGTCTGTTGGGCCTCATTGGGGTCTGTTGTCCTGTGTGTTTTCATGGAAGAGCAGAAGCTCAGGAAGGGGCAGAGCTGTACAAGTGCGTGTCAGACTTCTGTTATGGCATGGGTCACATCTGTTCACATTCCCTTGGCCACAGCAAGTCCTAAGAAGGGAAAACCTTCTACATTGAAATAGTGTATTTTTCCTATACTACCTTCAGGAAAGTGTAGCAAATGGCACTGAAGAAAGAGAATGTGAACAAATAATACGATACCATATATTAGTCAACATGAATTTACTAAATGCCTCCTGTCCTTTGACTATGCTAACATACATACCCCAACGAGCAAGAAAGTAGAGTTCTTATTTAGAAGTAGATTTTTGAAGAAGAACCATCTTTAAGCGTGAGGAAATCCAAACCACTTACTCTTAAAATCTAGCTTGAGATGGCAAGAAATATGTTAGAATATAGGTTATTAAACAGATATTTGAAAATTCAGTCGTATATATTCTAAATTAGTTCCTTAATAAGAGTGGCCAGGCTCTTTAATATGATTTTCATATAACCTCTTGGAATGTTATGGTCTAATAATTTTTTCTCTTGTACAAAATTCTTGCGAATTGATTAAATTGACTTTAGGAGGGATCTATTTTTTTCTCACTAATTTTAAAGAAGTAATTTATGGTTTAATCCTTTAAAATAAAATTAACTCTCCATTTGGTGGCATCATTTATGCTGCTGTCAGCACCACCTTTTCCTAAGATAATTATTATCATGTGTTTCAGGAAAGATGTTAGGGTATATTTCAGTGCTTTTATTTTTTTAATCAACATTGTTCCTTGTCTCAGTAAATCTCTATTATTATACAAGTTCAATGCTAACTTTTGCGTGACAAATACTTTCTGCTTCAATGTGGAGGAAAAATAAATTTAAAGTAATTGCTTTCAGAGGTTTATTGTTTTATAGGACTATTGTAAGTAAATAGGATGTAAAGTATTTGTTAATGTTTGCTTGCTAAGCTATTGAAGGTAGATGTTTATATAAGCCCAGAATTATTTTCTTTCTTCCCTGTTTCATAGTACTTTAAGCTAATCAAGAAAATAATTCATTGGGGGCAAACTTTCGAAACCATTTTGCAAGAAATGTAGATTTAAATGCACTGTATGATTTTCATTTTAATTTACTGTCATAAAGGTGAAATTCATATGAAAATGATGTGCAATTTAGAGTCCTTTCAAATTGAGAACTTATTTCACATTTTTCAAAAGTACTTTGGATGTGAATAATTTGAGTTTAGCATATACGTTCCTTGAGCCTTGTTTGATCTTTAGAATACAATGTTGCAGCATGGGATAAGACGGGGAAAACATGGATTTTGCATAGCTTCATTCAAGTATCTGTTGAAAACATTCTTTTGATAGGAAAGAGAAGAAGCAAAAGGAGAAGGCAGTAGCAGAAACGAAAGCTTGCCCACTGTGTACACATGTGAATCATACACGTGTGTGTGTTTGTGTGTGTGTGTGTACAAATGTGTTTATAGAATTTGGGGTTGGCTATGTTGTTAATGGCAGCTGTGAAGCTGGACGGGCTAGTTTGTGTAATGGTGTCATGGCAGTTGGTCATCACAGAAAAGATTAAATATGACTGCAATGTTGCAGGAGAGCAGTGAACCAGGAATTTAGGCTCCCATGTCTAAAAACAACAGCAGAAGCAAACACAATGAAATAGCATGGAATTGAATTCACACCTCATTACAAAACCTGAATTTTTCCTTATACTTCCTTTCTTAGGATGAACATACCATGCCGTTCTGTTTCCCTACCTACACTTTATCATCTCATGTAAGATCCCTTCTGAGTTTTATTTTTATCTTTCCACCTCACTAAAACCTTATTCCTCTTTATTTTATTTCTACTTTATTATTGTAGTATATATCTTAAATTTCTTCTCCCAACCCTAGTTACCCTCTGAACTACCTCATACCAATTCTCCTTTCATTCTGCCACTGTTTCCCATTTCCTTTTCCATTCAGTCTTTCTGGTCTCCATGCTTTGATGTTTAAGTGATTTTCACTTACATATCTGAGCAAAAAGTCATCAAATAGAAATTAATTGGTAATAAGATACAGAGTGATATGCATTCGTGTATTATGGGAAGGCTACGTGGTGAATTAAGTATGATCATTTGCGGAAAACTGCACCTAAAATTACATGTATTAATTATAAATGTTATAGTTACCAATAATCATACTGAGTTTATTATATCTCAGATTTAAATAAACTCTTACCAAGAAAATATCTTGATCATGTAGTAATTTAATAAGCATTCATATTTATTGATTCATATTCATATATATATAAACATTTATGAAAAAAGATCTACTTAAATGAACCTGTGTTTCTGTTAAAAACGCTGTCAGTTAATACCCTTTTGTGTGTACCTCATTTCTGCATGTATACATCTATCAGTCCTGCAAATTATTAATATCTACTACATGCTTGAAGATCAAGGAGAACTGGTAAAGGTTTATTAGCAAGTCTGATTTTAGATTTTAGGGCAAGTGCTGGTTTTGTATTTTTTAATCTATAATTCAGGAAAAGTTACTAGAAAATAATTCACTAGTTAAAGTTAAAATTTAGAAGTCTTTAAATTAACTTCAGTTAATTAATGGATTTTGCTTTTAACTTATTAAAAGTTAATCTTCTTGAACTTCTCTTAGCCAGTTAAAAGCTAAGATGTGGTGAGGGATATGAAACGTTTAGAAACATCCACATGTATTAATTGTTGTTTTCAAATATGAAGTTTGCATTATTTACTCGAGTTCTACAGAGGGGGGAAAGCTAAAGGCATCTTCCTTCCCACAACATTAGAATATTAGTATGTTTGTGCGTAGGGGGCTAGTCCAGGTACTCTCAGTGGTTTAACCTCCTCTATGGCACTTCCGTAAATGTATCATATAACTTAAAGCTGTCTCTTGCCGTATGTTCCTGAACTTGCTTTCTTAACAGTAGGAATGCCTTTCAGTTTTCGCTGAGATCAATTTTTTGTTTTATTTCTTTGTCCTTTCTTTTTTCTTTTTTCTCCCTCCATTTGCCATTTCACTGGCTTTAGCATGTATGGAGAATGTTAGCACGTGTCAAAACGGTGTGTGTGCGTGCACGTGTGCACATGTATGCTTTTTACAGAACTTCAGAATACATTAGTCAAGAAAATCTAACAAACAGAGACTAAACAATTTAACAGAAAAGGTGCATTTAAAATTAAGATGATGCAGTCAACTGGTTTAGGCAGTACAAATTTAGAACTGGGCAAAACAAGAAAAGGAGCATCACTTTTACAATGTTTTGATGAAAAGCAATTAACATTTTGGCATACAGTGAATCTATAAAAATTTTATATATTTGACTAAAATGTTTATTTGAGAGAGTTAATATGGGCTTTGACACCACTTCAAATATTTCTTCCAACTTTATGAAGAGTTTTGTGTGAAAGTTGAAAACAAGAGAAATTCCTTGGATTGATTCAAAGTTCTTTTTTAAAAAAATGTTTATTTATTTGAGAGAGGAAAAGAGAGGGAGGAGGGGCAGAGAGAGGGAGAGAGAGAATCCCAAGCAGGCTCCGCACTGTCAGCACAGAGCCTGATGCAGGACTTGATCCCATGAACCTGAGCCAAAATCAAGAGTCGGTTCCTCAACCTACTGAACCACCCAGGTGCCCCCAAAATGTCTTCTATAGCAAAATTCTACCATTGTTATTTTTAATCCTGTTCAGATTGATACCTTACCTACTACTAGGCTTTGCTCATAAACTATCCACCACACATCACCCATTTAGGTATAGTAAATCTTAACAATAAACCCAACAAGAGTATGGAGTTTTGTACCATATCTTGTAGGAAGATATATAGTAGTCCCTTCTTATCTCTGGTTTCAGTTACCTGATGTCAACATGGTCTGTAAGCAGATGATTCCCCTTCTTGCATAATGTCAAAAGGTCTGTAGCAGCCTAATGCTGCATCACAGGGCCTCTGTCATTTGCCTCACTTCATTTCAGCACGTAAGCATTTTGTCATCTCCCATCATCACAAGAGATGGAAGGTGTGTGTAGTACAATAAAATAGTTTGAGAGAGAGACCACATTTACATAACTTTTATTATAGTATGTTGTTATAGTTGTTATATTTTATTATTAATTGTTATTGTTACTCTCTTACTGTACCTAACTTGTAAATTAAACTTTATTTTAGATATGTATGTATAAGAAAAACCAGTATATAGTTTGGTACTGCCTGTGGTTTCAGGCATCGACTGGAGGTCTTAGAGCATATCTTCCCAACAGATAAGGAGGGACCACTGTACTGCTCTTTCTCACTCAAACAGGGAGAACTTACGATTTAATATTCGTTTTTGAGGTCTAAAGAAGCCCTGTGTTTGGGAATATGGAAAGCTAGTTTTCAGAAAAGTCAGATTAAATGTTAACAAAAAAAGAAATGAAATTTGAAAGTTGACCACCTTGGGGCACCCGGGTGGCTCAGTAAATTGAGCCTCTGATTCTTTTTTTTTTTTTTTTAATTATTATTTATTTATTTATTTATTTATTTAACCTTTATTTATTTTTGAGACAGAGAGAGACAGAGCATGAATGGGGGAGGGTCAGAGAGAGAGGGAGACACAGAATCCGAAACAGGCTCCAGGCTCTGAGCCATCAGCACAGATCCCGACGCGGGGCTTGAACTCACGGACCGCGAGATCGTGACCTGAGCCAAAGTCAGACGCTTAACCGACTGAGCCACCCAGGCACCCCTGAGCCTCTGATTCTTGAGTTAGGCTCAGATCATAATCCCAGGGTCGTGGGATCCAGCCGTGTCTCAAGCTCTGCGCTGAGCATGGAGCCTGCTCAAGATTCTCTCTCTCTCTCTCTCTCTCTCTCTCTCTCTCTCTCTCTCCCTGCTCCTCTCCTTCTTGCTCTTTCTCTAAAATAAAAACAAACAAAAAAGAAAAACACAAAGAAAGTTGACTACCTCAAAGTGTAAGTAAAGCTGAGAGTTTTTTATGTAGTTAGCCATCCACATGTCTTCATTTTTCATCAATTTTTAAAGTTTTTGACAAAAACATTTTCTTTTGCATTTGCAGTTCCTCTTGGACTTGCAGTTCCTATAGGACTTTTGGAGGCTAAACTTGCCCTAAGGGAAATAGCCAAGTTACAAATTCTAGTCAGTAAAGACTCGAAATTATGCTCCTAATACACAGGCAAGTTAGGATCCACTTCTAATTATTTTGTGCTAATATTTATTATATATATATATATAAAGTTATATATATATATATAAAGTTATATATATATATATAAAGTTATATATAATATAACTTTATTTTGTGCTAATGCTTCTAAAAGAAAATACTCTTCTGTAATTATACAATTTACTTTTAATATTTTCAGAGTGTCATTTGTTAGTGTTTCCTGGTGTTTGAAAAATAATTTGCTTTTAATATCACCTAATCCATCTCTGGATGCTCTACTTTCTTGCTTTCCTGATTAAAAACAAAACAGAATGAAGCAAAACCTTGTCCATTGCCAAATATCTAGAAGATTTCAAAAAAGAAAGTAAAGCTAACCTATAATCGCATACAAGAGGAAAACCACTGATAGCACATATACGGTGACCATACTATGGTCTAGCTTGTTGCAAAACATAAAAATCTACCATAACATGTTTTTGTATCCTTTTTGTTTAGCTTCCTAAAAATATAGTTTTAATGACCTGCTAGAATTTCAAACAAAGATCTCTTGTAGTGTATTCAAATCAACACATTTATATGAACCTTTAGGGTTTTATTTTTACGTGCTCTCTATCTCTCATTACCTCAGGATAAATTCTAAGATTTGTCAATATGAACCTATTGGGGCAAAAGTATTTATATTAAAAATTGTGATACATTAGGCCAGTGGTCCTTGAAAAATATGCAATGTGTGTACTTTTATCAGTGTTGTATCAGTGCTTTTTTTTTTTTTTTAGCTTTGCCAATGTGATGGACAGAATGTGATATTTTATACTTGGTTTGATCTTTGATTTCTTTTTTACTAGTAAGGTTGCAGTTTTTTCTATGTTTATTATTATATATTTATGTTCTTCCTTTTTATATTCTTTTGCCATTTAATATTGGACTCTTTATTGTTTATAAATTAAGGGCAATAATCTTTTGTCTTTGATATACACATTTTTTATTTTGTCCCTAATCTTTCAATATTGGGTCTCCTAAAAATGTTTTTAATTTCTATGCAGATAATTCTATCAATCAATTTTATAGTTTCTGGCACTAATGTCATGCTTATAAAGTTCTTTATTATCCCAAGTATAGTTTTCTTTTAGTCTTTTTCAATTTTTAAGCATGTAATTACTTAATCTACTTCCTTAAATGCATAAAATGGGAATCTATTTCAACTTTCTAAATAAGTGAAATGTTCTGATACCATGTTTTGAATAATGTAGCCTTACAATGCGATTAAATGCAGGATTTTAGGACTTTTGTATATAATCATGCATATGTAGGGAGGAATCTATGAAAATAAAGTTTTAGTCTCAAGATGGTTTATTTTTGATGACCATGCAGATGCATAGATTAAATCAAATGGTTAGAAATGTACACCTTGGGGCACCTGGGTGGCTCAGTCAGTTAAGCCACTGGGTGACTCAGTTAAGAGTCAGACGACTCTTGGTTTCAGCTTAGGTCATGATCTCACAGTTCGAGAGTTTGAGTCCTGAGTCAGGCTCTGTGCTTTTTCTCTTCCTCTCTCTCTGCCTCTCCCCCCAGCTTTCTCTCTCTCTCTCTCTCTCTCTCTCTCTCTCTCTCTCAAAAAATAAATACACATAAAAAATATTTAAAAAAATAAAAAAGAGGAAATGTATTATTATGGATATGTGAATTACATTTTTAAATGCATGTGTCTAGATTTCAAAACCAAGTTCAAAAATGTACATATTTGGGCATAGAATACCCTAGTTGATGGCTTCAAGCTCTACATATTGCCATTAGTTTAATAATTTATGGAGTGTTGTCTTTCCAACCACATCATTTTGAAGTGCTAAGACAGATCCATAGTATTTAGTTAGGTAGAGGTAGGATAATGCAAAGACTGCAAAAACTCAGTGGCCTTCCTCTTCATCATCATTATCAAATTGACACCGTACAAAACACTGTGACACGTCATAGCTTCAGCCTCTCAAGTACTTAAATAGCTATAAAGACAATGTAGATTCAGATGGCCATAGGTCAGCAGTGAGCATCTCTTCCTTCCTTCACCCACTCATTCATTTTTTTTTTTCATTTAATAGATACTTACTGAGTCCTTACTTTGTGCCAGTCACTGCTCTTATATTTTGGGGATATAGCAGTGAACAAAACATATTCAAAAATTCTTTCTCACATGAAGCCTACGAGACAAACCACAGCTGCTAATAAGTGAAGAAATATATAGTATTTCTAAACAATACTCAGGCTAAACATACATTGGGGTGAAAGAACAGAACTATTAACTGGATCCAATGCCATGATGTATGGGGGTTAGGGAAGGTTGAGGCATGGAGTCCTCTTCCTGAAGAGTGTTCCAGGAAGCAGCAACAGCAAGTGCAAAGGTATGGGGGCAGGAACGTTCAATTATTTTTCAAGACAGTAAATGTATTTCAAAATAATAAATACATTCAGAGTTGTAGAATAGAAATGCAGCCTTGAAAGTGAATTTCAAAAATTCTTCTGCATATGGCTATTTACTTCTGATGTAAATTTCCTCAGAGCTGAAACATTTCTGTGATTAGAATGGCAATTCAGAGTGGACTTTGGCTCAGTCAGACCTGATACTTTTCAGCTCTACTACCTTAGCAGTCTATGGTCTATTCAAGTTACGTATCCTCTCTCCATCATTCCATTCATCTGTAAAGTGGGCATAATGACAATATTTTTCTGATAGAGTTATTGTAAGGGTTAAATCGTACAATGTGTATCAAAGTATTTAGCGTAATGACAATCGCAGACTAAATGCAGTTATTATTAGATCTGATGACTTTTAATCTCTATCTTGACAATAGCAGCTAACATAATTTTCACTCAAGTCTCATCATGAAAATCTACAAAATGGTGAGCCATGATATTTCACATACTATCGCATACTATTACAATATGATCTACAGTTACCAAGTTCACCCACCCCTTTTGGTTGTATTAGTCAGAATTCACATAATTAACTTCCCTCTATACCGGAAAGCCAGGGAGAGTAACAGAGGAAACAAGCAAAAGGTCTTACAACATAGTCAGGACTGTAAAGCACATAAGAAACACACTAAATCTATACAATTAGGGTCTAGAAATTCTGTGCAAATGGAGCATCCATTGAGGCCTTAATCTACCCATCGTTTCTCAAGCATTACTTACTTTTCTGTCTTAGGGTCTTTGATCATGGTATTTGAAAACCTTCAATGCTGCCTTTTCACTTACCTCCGTCAGTCAAAATCCACACTCATGTTTCAAGATGACTACAGATGCTGATTCCTCCTTTGTAGTACTTGAAAAATATTCTTTTAAAAAATTACTTGAGACTTAGTATCATAAGTAACTGTATATTCTACCAATAAGAAACTTTTTTCGAGAAGAGGCTGTATTTTGTTGTCCTTGTCTCTGTCATGGTATCCAGGACATGGTATCTAGGACTGGTCTTTATACCCAGTGTTTACCCAACACATTTCTGTGGGCTCTAATAATTTTAGAAGGAAAGAACGAATTAGAATATGTCATCAGATGTAGACTCATGGACTTTGAGAATCATTTTTTCTGACCATGAGACCAAGGCAGAGTTCTAGATATCAGAAAGTCCTCTAATACATAAAGAAATTGACAGAAATACAGAATTCTATAATTTGTTTAAAAAAATAAAATGCAATAGCTGTTATCTTTTTAGATTTCTCTGTAAAATAATGCTGGCCACAATACTTAACCATGAACCAGTTTTTCCATATGAACCAGTGAATAAGAAAATCTATATTTTTATTCTAGTAACACTATTTTTTTAACACATCTCTACCTCAGTTCCCATATTTATAAAATGGAAATATTTCTGTCTCATGAAATTATTGAATTATATGAAGTGCTCACAAGAATATATATATGAAGTGCTCACAAGAATTCCTGCTACATATAAATACGTCACCTCTAAATAAAAGCTATTATACTTTAGTCAATTTAAGTAACACAGGGCAATACTTTTTAGTATTTTAGATTATAATTTGGGTACAGATAAATAAATACAGAAACAGGAATTAACATGATGATTGGGATTTTAATAGCCTCTTCTGCACAGTATTCTAAGAGAAAAAAAATCCCGTGATAAAACAATGTCTATTCAAGCTTGAAAGGACAATTGTCAATGTCTTCTTCAACTCAGCGCAGGCAGTTTATATCATAATTTCTTATAATATTGAGCATTAGTATTAAAAGGCCATTCATTAAAGAAAACACTTTCATAAAGTATTAAATAGAATTCAATTAATGTAAATCATATTAATAGCAATGTTTGGTGCTTATGTAACATCTATGTCAGATAATGAATTAAGCATGTTATTAAATCTCTGCAGGCTGGAAACAGCATACCTTTGTCTGTCTTAATATAATCCTTTTATTAGTTCATAGGCCTAGAATGCTCCTGGGAGTATCAAAAAGTTGTCAGGAGGTCTCTGAATCCTGGTGGTGGTATCCAAATCTCTGTGCTTCATGACTACATTTCTTGACAGCTCCCCGTGCATTACACAGTGGAGGGGAATGTTGAATGTATCTTTTTTCTAACAGGTTTCTCAAATAAATTAGTTATATATGTTTTCTTCAGCTGTAGCAAACAAATGACTTGTCAGTGGAAGGTGAAAACGTATTTTGGGTTGAGTCGGCCATCTTACCTCTGCATTCACAAGCAGGAAGACAAGATTTTCTTAGTTCTGATTTCATAGATTCTGTTTTTAACCTTCATTTGAAGCTACATCTCTAAGCACCAATAGTTTAATATAAATATAACTATTGCGTCTCCTTTTATGATCTATCAGTGAAGATGCTTATACCAAATAGTTTTTTTTGTATGTGTGAAGGTGTACTTTATCAGAAATTTATGATTCTGATTGCCTTAGAACAGCAAGACTGATGTACCTTTACTACAGTTTTTTTTTTATCCTTATTGTTGTTGGTTAGTGATAATTTCTTTACAAATATTTTCATCTTGTATATTAAAAACATGATTGGCTGGGTCAGTCATTAGAGCATGGAACTCTTGATCTTAGGGTCATGAGTTTGAGCCCCACATTGGGCCCACTGTTTACTTAAAAAAATATAGTAGCTACCATGATTAAGATTGAGATAAAAATTATAGAAAAATGATAAAACTCAGTTAAGTCATTAATGAATTTCCTTGTCATGGATACAAACCCCTGTCAGAGTAGAAGAGTGAAAGGGAGATGGGTTAATTACTGGTTAGAGTCAGATTTCATCTACACAATTGATTATGTAACACCAACTTGTTTTTGAATTGCCCTAAAATAAAACATTTACAGCAAAGATACATTTAAAGTAGATGAAGGAATCATAATGTTCCAAAAAATTTGACCAAAAATCAGTACCTACTGGTATGTCTAGAATATTTCCCAAGGTCAGAAGTATGGAGACAATATGGAGAGATGAGTTATGACCTATGAAGCTATTTGAAAAAGATTATGTGCTAGACTGTGTGATACTTGCCATTTTAAGGAAGAAAAGAGGAGCATGAATTTGAGTAATTCAGGATTTCATTACAGAAGTGTGTGTTTGTGTGTGTGCAAAGGAGGGGTGTGTTTCTGTGGATGTTTCCATACTCCATCCCCTCTCCTCTACTTAAGCTAACTCCTGTTTGCTGATATCTCTTCTTTCTGGAGGTACCCCCACTATGATGTTCCTGCAACATTCACTTGGAACTTTTACTGCAGTATTTAACATGATTTATTGCATTTCTTTATACATCTATCTATTTCCTAAAATAGACTCAGCTATTTGAACTCGGGTACAGTATCTCACTGATATTTCCAAAGCACAATATAAGGTCATGAACATTAACATTTAATGTTTGTTGACTAAATGAACAAACAGATACGCTACCGAAGCAGACTGCATGGTGCTCAGGGCTTGGCCTCTGGACCAGATTGTCTTGGTTCACAACCTGGCTCTATAACTTTTTAAGACTTATTTTTTTAGAGAAGTTTTGGTTCACAACAAAATTGAGCAGAAGGTACAGATTTCCACATAGCCTCTGCCTTCACACATTCACAGCCTCCTCCATTGCCAACATCTCCACCGGAGAGGCACGTTCATCACAGTTAACCGACATTGACACATCATTATAATTCAAATCTGTAGTTTACGTTAGGGTCAATTCTTGGTATTGTATCACGTATAGTATTTTCACTGCCCTAAGAAACCTCTATGCTTTGCCTATTTATCCTCCCTCCTTTTCCAAGCCCACTCTATTACTTTTTATGTGCGGGATATTGAGTATGACATTTTACTTCCCTGTGTCTCAATTTTCTCATCAGTAAAATAAGGATAATAATAATACGTATCTTAAAAGTTTGTTATGAATATTAAAAGTTAGATCACATAGTGAACTTAGCCCAGTGCCTACTGGTTTGATAATATAATACAGCTGTGATTATTTTATTATTTTATGCACTATCCCCAAATAAAATAAAAACGTTTGGAAAGAGGGCACTCAGAGAGTTGGAAATGCCACCTCCTACAGAGAAGAGTTGGGTATTATTTTGAGATTGGAGCAGTGGCTGTATTTTGGGAACAAATTCAAGATGATCTATAAACACAGCCAACTAGAGCCACTGCACATTTATGAACAGGTCATGGTATGTGCCAGTGAAATAGAAGACTGAATACATTGCTAAAGATTCAAACAAAATATAGCCAACAGTAATTGCAAAGAAGATCTAGTCATCTGAATTTCAAATTGAAAAATTTTAAGAAATGAAACTTCTTCTTTGTGAACATGGAGCCCATAGTTTGTGTAAAAGATGAGTTTAGATAGTGCATATTTTAGCTGGAATATCCTTTAATATTAAATTTAAATTTTGTAGAATACGGTTTTGAGGTATGACAGGAACTGTGAGAAAGAAGCCAATAAAGTATTAAATCTTCTCAAAAACCTTAAGAAAGCCATTTACTATTGTTTCTAATTATTTCAGGATTTGTCGTTTAAGGGATTTAGTCTTTGCTGAAAATTATAAAAACGATATTTTGTGCTAGACTCATCTGTGGCTTGGAAGGCATAATTATGAGAAGAGGAGAAAATTATAAGGTGGTTAAAAGTTTAAAAATATTTAGCTCTCTAGACAAACATGTTGCTAAATGACATTTATGAACAATGTCCTCACTAGGAGAAATATCATATATGTGGATGTACAATATATGCTATGGAAAGGTAAAAGTAAATAGTATTAAACATTTATTTTTAAAAAATGTTTGTTTATTTATTTATTTATTTACTTATTTATTTAGAGAACATAAGCGGGAGAGGGGCAAGGAGAGAGGGAGAGAGAGAATCTTAAGCAGACTCTACACTGTCAGCACAGAGCCTCACGTGGGGCTTGTTCTCACAAAGCATGAGACCATGACCTGAACCAAAATCAAGAGTCTGACGCTTAACAACTGAGCCTGCCAGGTACCCCTAAACATTTGTATTTTTAAATTGAAACTCTAAGTTTCAAGGATGCCTGCCTGGGTGGCTCAGTTGGTTAAGCAGTTGACTCTTGATTTTGGCTCAGTTCATGATCTCACAGTTCATGAGATCGAGTCCAGCATGGGGCTCTACACTGACAGCTTGGAGCCTGCTTAAGATTCTGTTTCTCCCTCTCTTCTGTCCCTCCCCTGGTGATGCTCACTCTCTCTCTCTCTCTCCAAATAAATAAACATTAAAAATTTTTAAGTTACACTAACCTACTTTTTAATCCACAAAGTATCAATAAAATATGAATATATTAGATATACTTTATCAGGTGTCATTAACATTGATATAAGTAAATAATTCATGTAATATTAAGACCCCTTCTTTGATAAAAGTTAATCTTAAAAAATATATTCCCTAAATTAAGGAATCTAAACTAAGATTATTATATTTAATTCTGAAATTAATATAACTAAATATATTCCATGAATTTTAAAGAATACTTAAAAACTTTTTTTTTAATGTTTATTTATTTTTGAGAGAGAGAGAGTGCAAGCTAGGGAGAAGCACAGAGAGGGAGACAGAGGATCCGAAGCAGGCTCTGCACAGTCAACACAGAACCCAGAGCAGGACTCGAACTCACTAATTGTGAGATCCTGACCTGAGCTGAAGTCAGTCGCTTAACTGGGTGAGCCATCCAGGTGACCGAGAATCTTTTTAATGTGGCTCTTTTGTATAGATTGTAAAAAGGGGGAGAGGGACTTATGAACTTGAACTAGATTATCCCAGGTGTAATCTGTCCAACAGGGACTGTTTTTAGTATTTTGGGCTGTCATTAGTTCTTAACTCTTAATATACAAATGCTCAGGAGTAGCTTAGTCCTATTCCTATATAACTGTTTCAGGGATAGTTTCCTATTCAGTATTTGAAAGTTCTGTCTCAACTGGAGACTCAGATATTTTGTCCATGACCTGTGAAACAGGTTTTGTGTTGAATACATTTTCGGTACGATTTCAGGTCTAGATAGTGTGGGTTTTGAAATCAGAGGCACCAGAGTAGCTAATTCCAACTCTTATTTATTTTTTGTTAGTGATGATTTCAATTTATTAATGTTAACCTTGTATTTTGAGTAATTATCAAGTCTTACATCAAGTGTATTCAATATGAGAATTGCCATGTTTCTTGTCCCTAGGAAATAATTCACTTGTGACAACTGTCATGTGACCTGTGACACAGCCTGGCTTGGCAATGTTGAGACATGAGGCATTTTCATAATTTAAATACAAGCAGACTGTTAGGAAGAACATAGTCCATTAGATCACAAGTCTCGAAAGAAACTCACTGGAAATAACAGATTTCATGGTAAACTAAGTTTCATGAATGCCTATTTTACCACACTGGTAGAGATTTGTAATACATATTAGCATAGTGAAAGGTTTGAGAAGCTGTCCCACAAAACAAAAATATTAAAAACTTGGAGGATTTGTGAGGTTCTTCCTATATCTGTCCCACAAAACAAAAATATTAAAAACTTTGAGGATGTGTGAAGTTCTTCCTATATTGAAACTGTATTTGTCAATAGGATTAACTGGGCATTTCCCCAATTAATTTGAGTCAGATCCTTTTTCAAAAAAGAAGTTTAATGTTTATTTATTTTTGAGAGAGAGAGAGAGAGAGAGAGAGAGAGAGAATGTGAGCAGGGGAGGGGCAGAGAGAGAGGGAACACAGAATCTATAGCAGGCTTCCAGCTCTGAGCTGTCAGCACAGAGCCTGACGCGGGGCTTAAATTCATGAGCCGCGAGATCATGACCTGACTGTAGTTGGATGCTTAACCAACTGAGGACCCTGGCACCCCAAGCACAGATCTTTTTTTAAAAAAATTATTCTCCAGGGCTTCCTGGGTGGCTCAGTCCGTTAAGCATCCAACTTCAGCTCAGATTATGATCTCACCGTTTATGAGTTTGAGCCCCAAGTTGGACTCTGTGCTGACAGCTCGGAATCTGCCTCAAATTCTGTATCTCCCTCTCTCTTTCTGCCCCTTCCCTGCTCACGTGCTCTCTCTCAAAAGTACAGAGACACTAAAAAAACTTATTTTTAATTCTTTTTAAAAGGAAGTTTTATTTTGTGTTTGTATATATATTTGTTCAGTTACATACAGAATTTCCTGTTGTCCTAGTCTTGCTCAGGCTGCCATAACAAAGTGCCACAGACCGGGTGACGTGAACAACAGAAAATCATTTTCTCATAGTAGTGGAGGCTGGAAGTCTAAGAGGAGAGTACCAGCCTAGTCAGTTTTTGGTGATGGCTCTCTTCCGTTGTAAATGGACTTCTCACTGTGTCCTCACACAGCTGAGAGAGCGAACAAGCTTTCTGGTGTCTCTAATTGTAAGGGCACTGATCTCCTCATGAGGTCCTCACTGATATGTCTTCATCTACGTCTAATTACCTCTCAGAGGCCCTGTCTTTAAATACCATCACATTGGGGTTGGGGCCTCGACATACGCATTTGGGGGGGGAACACAATTCAGTCTATAACTCCTGCCCTATAAAGAGTTGAGGCACTTTTGGGAGCTTTGTGCTCATAAGCAGTAATCTGAGGGTGCTCTCCAAGTGTCAGCTGGTGATATTTTAAGTGCTTGCCCCACGGAAGTCAGCGTTTTGTTGACTGTGGAAAGTCATCTCTTTTATGAGTCAGTTTGTAATCTATTCGTACTGAGAAATACACATGGCTAGGACACACAGCTATACAGAGAACACAGAAAGTCCACACAAATGAGACATAGGAGATTGAGAAAGTGCTCACATTTGTCATCATTGCAAAAAAAAAAAAAAAAAAAAAAAAAAAAAAAAGTAATGTATTCCTCAAAGTTTTAACATCAAAAGAAAAAAAAAAACTCCTTGCAAAGGGAAAATATGATAATCATACTCTTTCTGGATTATTTATATTCTTGTCTTTCAGATAGTTGAAAAAATTCAACTAGCAAGTTAACAAGATCTTTCTAAGGGAAAATGTACCCACATACAAACTGAAGATTATAAGTCAGCTACTTCTTTTAGTGAAATATATACATGCATTAATCTTAAGAGGTCCTTTGTATTTTTTTATGTCGATCTATTATGTCGATTTTTTAATGTAGATCTATTTTATGAGGTTGATTTAATCTGGAAGATATCAATGATTATTTGTACTTTTTGTATTTTAGATTAATTTTATAGTTCTCAGAAGGGTAATATTTTACATCTAATTACTTTTTATTAGGTATTTTAAAACTGAAGTATAGAATAAAGATTAAAAGGATAAATTCGATCTAGTTCCTACAATATATAGAAGTTAATCTAAGGCACTGATCATGTTTAGCCAGGATCAGCGTTTGTCCACAATGAATTATCTAAAAAAATATGGTCAGTCATTAAAGTGTTAAACAATTTGGGGCACCTGGGTGTCTCAGTCAGTTAAATACACGACTTTGGCTCAGGTCATGGATCTCTCAGTTCATGAGTTCAAGCGCCACATCGGGCCCTGTGCTGACAGCTCAGAGCCTGGAACCTGCTTCAGATTCTGTGTCTTCCTTTCTCTGTGACCACCCTCCTCCGCCCATGCTCTGTCTCTCTCTCCCTCTCTGTCTCAAAAATACGTAAACATTAAAAAATTCTTTAAAGTGTTAAACAAATTAATGTTAAGTTTGTTTTTATATTTTAAATTAAGATATGCTTTTGAGAGATAATCTAAAATATTCAGATATAAAAAAAATATGTATTTCTCCATCCAATGATTACCCCTTCTAATATTTTAGTCTGTTTCCTTTCAGTCTTTTTTTCTATGTGTATTCGTTGCCTGTTTTACTTAATTTTGCTATCTGCCTTGTGCTCTGTTATGTCCATATCTGCAGGTTTTATTTTGCTTTTTCACTTTACTTAGAACATAAGCATCTTCCCATAATCTCTTCATAAATATCCCTCTCCATGACTTCAAAATGTTCAAGTGGATACACAAATCATTAAGGAAATTGTACCTTTCCAAGTAGAAAGAAATAAGAATGTGTGTGTGTGTGTGTGTGTGTGTGTGTGTGTGTATGCTTCGGCGTGTTAAATTTGACTATGTATTTGGTCATATTTCTCCTATATTTTGACTTGGCTTTGTAGAAGTAGTTTACTAGAAAAAAATATGCAAAATAAAAACACAATTGGAGTTTTCCTGGGGCAAATAGACTGGAGGAGGCAAATGAACTCTTGTAGATTCATAGAGCAAGCTGCTTTCACCCCCTAAATGCTCCCTTGTAGCCCAAGACTAAAATCAGTGCTCACTTGCTGCCATGTATTTTTCTTCTGCTCTATTATTTCACAGGTTATTTAGTTTTGTTTTCCTCCTTAGAGAAGGGAGTAAATCTTTATTCTTGCAACCCTGTGTCTAGCTTGCTGTTCAGTATCTCCCTTCTCTCAGATATGGGTGAATGAATTGAATGTTTAAATGGAACCCTTCTTTAAGCAGGTAGGATTTGGAAACAAAATTTCTGTTACATAGCTACTTTTGCATTTCCCAAATCATAACTGTCACAATCTCTTTCTGGATTTTACATGTTTCTCTGCCCCAACTCTCAGGAAGAAAATTGAACTTAATTTCCCAAAAACTACTGAAAAGATTAGCAGAAGATGATGTCTATGGAGAAGACTGGGGATTGAAAAAATCTGTGATGTACCCTCTAACATTTTAAATGTCACCACTCTTTGGATGCACCTAGCTTCTTATTAATTCAGATTACTTTTGTTTTGTTTTGTTTTGTTTTGCTTTTGTTAAGTTGGATTTTGACTTCACCCTGAATAAGTACCATAAGGGACTAGGAAAAGTTGATAAACATTATACAGTTGTGGGAGGGAAATAGAAATTAGCATGAGACTGACTTAATGGTATAAACTAAGGAGAGACATCAACTCAGTAATCTGTCTGGAAAAGGAAGCTTTTTTATTCAGAACTGCAGGAAAGAGCGTGCCTGGGTGGATTCCTAAGTAAGTGAGATATTAAGTGTGGATTTGGACACCTCTAAGCCATCGCACTCCTCTTTTAATGCAGACTGTTGCAAATACTAAAGGCTACACTATGGCTCATATGTAAAGCTGGCAAAAACAATTACCAAAGTCATAAATTTGATTTCATTCAAGCTGTTAAGGGTAATAATTTATTTAAGTGAGGTCTTCTGCTTTGATTAGAACTAGGAAAGTTCAGCTGTTCTAATCCTCTGGGGGTAGAGCTGGGTTACTGTTATAGATAAGGAGGCTTAAAGGTGGCTACTACTGAGGCCATTGATCATTCCAAAAGGAAATGCTTTTGCTAATTATTTCACTTCCTCTTTTCAGTTAAGTTTTTATTTTTCTTTCCAAGAATAACTTATTTCTTACAAAGTAAACTGTTCCACTTAAAAAAAAATCATGATTTAATCAGATGTTTTGAGCAGGTAATACTAACTTGTGGCTTGATCAGGGCCACACCTTCTAAAAAATTGGTAGAGCCAGTCTTTAAAGATAGAGTTATCAAGACAATACCAGTGTGGCCAGAAGGCCACAGTACTACTCTCTTGGAATTTCCCTAAAGCTCTGTTGAAAGTAATTTAAATATTCAAGTATTTTACAATTAGGTTGTCTTCCCTAGGGACAAACCTTTGGCAGTTAGTGACTAAGACTGCAGTAAAGGTAAAATGCCAAGCCCATCAATAAGGGGACTCAACAGAACTGTAGGTCTTAAAGGGATGGAAGAAAGTCTTGTCATTAAATCAACCTTCGAACTTCCCCTCTGCCAGGAAGTTGTGTATAAGTCCAAGGATAGGTTCTAATGGTCTTATCTTAGGCAGAAGGATAAGTGACTTGACTATTCTTCCAAATTTTTCCTTCTAGTCCCTTCCATTCTTTGTGTAAATATCTCAAAACTGTGTTTTCTTCTAATTGTAAACTAATCCTCAGTAGGGTGTTAGTTGATGGCTTTAGGGTGTTATCACCACCAGGGGTATTTGCATTTTAATGGGAGGCTTTAAAAGATCTTAAACCTTCAAGACTGAAAGCAGTAAATCTCTATTGGTGGAATTGGAGGCAGGGTGATAGATTGGGCAGGAGATATCTGGGGTGAAAGGAGCCCACTGGGTCTATTCTAATCACAGCATGAACTAAAGTGTTCCTACTTAGTAGCCTGACTTCTACTTCCAGAGTGAGGGCAGTGAGGACAGCTCCTGTGGCCTGAATAATAAAGTACTCTTAAACAGTTGCATTTTCTTTGAAAGCAAAACAAATTAAAGGGCTAAAACTTTGAATGTTAGTTTCTTTTTCTTTCCCACTTTCTTCATGGCATCTTGCTTGAAATCTTTCGATATCTCTGTGCTCTTTCTCTGGACTTCTGATGTATAGTTAGGTTATCCTTAGACTTAGATTCCAAATTATTTTGTGCCTTACTTTTCATTTCTTGGAAACCTTGAGACCACTGGAATGGATGAAGTAGGATACTTGAGGAATTTTGGAGAAAGGACTTCCTAAATTGGGTTAAAATGTATTTAAATATACACAGTGGGGGGGGGGGAATGAAAGAAAATAAACATATATAGTAATCCAGGCAGTGAGTTAAGTTCTAAGGACACAAAGATATTTTTTTAGTTTTTATTTTTTTAATGTTTATTTATTTTTGAGAGACAGAGAGAGAGAGAGACAGAGAGAGAGAGAGAGAGAGAGAGAGAGAGAGAGAGAGAGAGAGAACACAAGCAGGGGATGGGCAGAGAGAGGAGACACAAAATCCAAAGCAGGCTCCAGGCTCCAAGCTGTCAGTGCAGCGTCCAACATGGGGCTCAAACTCATGAACCGTGAAATCATGACCTGAGCCGAAGTCAGATGCTTAACTGACTCAGCCACCCAAGTGCCCCCACAAAGATATATTTTATACACTTCCTGTCCCACTCCCACCCCCCCCCCCCCCCCACACACACACTGCAGGGCACAGGGGCAGAGGCAGAGAGAGAGAGAATCTGAAGCAGGCTCCATGCTCAGCATGAAGCCTGACACAGGGCTCAATCTTACAATGTTGAGATCACGACCTGAGTCGAAATCAAGAATTGGATGCTTAAGCGACTTGTGTCACTCAGGTGCCTATGTATTTTATACACTTTCTGCCATGTAGTCCAGACAGTGAAACAAATGAGCAGATACTACGATCAGTGCAGAAAGAGCTATAATAGAGTTTTCACCATGGGCTGTCATAGTGCGTAGAAAGCACATACTGATTAGAAGAGGTTAGTAAGGGTGCCTGGGGTGAATCAGTTGTTTGAGCGTCCTATTCACATCATGATCTCATGGTTCATGAGTTCGAGGCCCTATTGGGCTCTGTGCTGAGAGTGTGGAGCCCACTTCAGATTCTCTGTCACCCCCTCTCAAAAATAAATAAACATTAAAAATATTTAAAAAATGATCAGTAAGAAGGATGATTAACATTTAGCCAAGTTTAGCCAGGTGAAATGGGGTTGAGGAAGAGTTGGTATAGAAAAGGCATCTATAATTCTAGTGTGATAGGAGACCAAAGCGACTGTGACAGTCTTCTTTCAGGAGGGCCGCGAATGTAAGAATAAAATGGTGAGATTGGAAAAGTAGGCAGGGACCTAGCATCGGAAGGCTTTGGTGCCATGATAAGGAGTGTGAATCTTATAGGGAACTACTGGTATCTGTAAGCAATGGAAAACGTGATCAAATTTGCATTTTATAAAAATCCTTCTGAGATCAGTATGGAGAGTTATCTTGACTTTAGACTCTAGACTTTACAGTGGAACAAAGTTGGAGGTAGATCTTGGAAGCGTTCAGAAGGCTGTAATAGTAGATCAAATAAGAAATGAAGGATTGACCTGGAAGGTTAGAGTGAGGATGCAGAAAGGAGACTGGATCTTCACTGAGATGATATTTGAGTGTACAAGGGGAGGAAAAGACACAGCTGATCTTGGATTTTTGGCTTCATCCGTTAGGTGCCATTTTGCTGAACTAGGGAAAGAGAAATAGGTTTTAATGGGGAAGATGCTGAGTTCAGATTCGGACAAGCTGAGTCTTAGATTATTAAAGAACATCTAAGCAGAGATTTCCAGTAGACAGGCATTAATCTGCCTGAATCCCAGGAGGAAGACCTAAGCTGTGGATATATATTTAGCCATGGTTCCTTATCATCTCAGGGATGTCAATAGAAGGATTGCTCAGGAAGAATGGAGACTATCAGAGGGCTGTTGATTAACCCTAGGCAAATAATAAGAGTTAAAGAAACAGCTGAAGATGAAGAATAATAATGAAGAAGAAGTAGCCAAACAGATACTTAGAACCACACAAGAGAGAGTTTCCTTATAGAATAGCAGAACAAACTCACAATCTATCTCCTTGCTTTTGGTTCCAAGCCTTTCAGGATCTGGCCCCAGGCAGTAAATCTAGCATTTTCCATCTTTGCTCCTCATCTTACTTGAGCTGTTTTGGCTGACTAGAAACAATCCTGCACATTCATACGTTGTTATGTGTCCATTTCTCTCTCATCTTCTCACTGGAGTGCATGTTTCTTCCATTCTTTTCCTCTCCATGCCTAACTCATCCTTTGGAATTCTCTAATGCTTCTACTGCCATGGAATCTTAACTCCTTTCCCTAAGCACAGAAGTATCATCATTCAGCCTAACCTCTAATTAGTATTCAGATTGCAACTTTCTTATGACACTTAGCACATTCTGGTGTGCACCATAGTTATTCATGCACCCGATTGTCCCCCTTAGCAAGAGTGTAAACTCCCACAGACTAAAGAACCCATTCCCCCAAATTAATCTCCACTTGAAAACAGCAAGTGCTTAATAATTATTTGATCAATGATCACATATATTATTTACACTAAATAATAAAAGTAAAATCTTTGAATCTTCTGATGAGAAAAAAGATCTCAGTGGAGGCTAACATGGAAATGCTAACTTATGAAGGATCTGTCTGGAGGTTCTCAGATGTTAGCACATATTGACCAGACGATGGAAAAGCATTTTTCATAAAAGCACATTCATGATACAGAGGCAGGAAGGAGAAACATAATGCCAAGTGTGTTTGTTTCAAGAATTGCTAATATTATATTCTTCATGTTATTCGCATGCAAAAATGGCAAATCCTTGTCTCCTTTTCACCTTCTGCTTTTGTAATTTTAAAAGTTAATCTCATGCAATAAGCATGTAAAGGACAAGTACCACTAAAACACAAACACAAAGTATTTTTATTTATCCTGAAGGCAGGGATAAGATGCTATACTGGCAGTTTCTCAACAATGTCCTGCAAATAATTCTAAGCCTTTCCAATTTGTTTTAGCGTATTAAAAGTAAAGCAACCTAGTGGGGCTGTTCATTTAAATAGAATAGGGTTAAATGATTACTTGACTTATCTTTTAAATGACAAAAAATAAAGAAATTGCAAGACCTTTTCACACATTAGATATGTATTGTCATTTATCATCTAGATATCAGGCTAGCAGTGCGAAGTAATAAAACATATCATCGAAAAATGTGCTATAGGTCTGAATCACTCTTTCATTCCACCTCCCAGCTAACTGTAGTATTAAATCAAACAAGCAGAACATTTCCTTAGGCAGCCATTGCCTTTTAATTTCCTGAAGAACCTTAAAATATCATTCATTACAAGTACTACACATATTTGGTTTTTAAAAGTCTCATAAATCAATAGCAGGCTGACTGTAATAATTATTACAAGTTAGTGCATAATTTTCGTGCTGAAGGCTGCATGCAGAACTTTAGCATATGCAAACGAGGCAATTCAAACTGTGTATAGATATTAATATGAAGAAGCAGGTAACGAGGTGCAGGCTATGAATTATGCATCAAGAGTGGCTGATCTTCAATGAGGAAAATGAATTCAGCATGTAATCTAATTAGTGATGGAAGTCTATTACATCTAACTGCAAAAGCAACCGTCCTTGAAACAAATTTATTTACAGTCCATGTTACCACTTGAAACAACTTTGAAATGATGTGTAAGACAACAGCTTAATTGTAAAAATTTTTTGTTTATTTGTTTCAGTTCTAGACCTGGAAGGCCTCCTAAGAGGACTCAAAGTGTCACCTCCCCAGAGAACTCTCATATCATGCCACATTCTGTCCCTGGCCTCATGTCTCCTGGGATAATCCCACCAACAGGTAAGAATGCTGCTCATTTATGCCAAAAATGTTGAAAATCAGCCAATACCATAGTTTTTTATATATGTATATCTATGTTTACATAGGTGCTTATAACCATCAGTTGTGTTTTGTGCACACTAACATAATGTTACCAGTGAGAATTTATCGAGAAATTGCATTGTGGTTGTCATCATTTATTTATTTAAAATAAAATGAAGGAAGCTAAGTTGAGCACTGTGCTAGGAGTTATTGTAATTCATCTGCTCACTAATATCAAACAACAAGTGATAATCTCTATTTTCCTGGTAAGTAATGGAAGCTAGGAGAGAATCAAGTGACTTTCCCAAGGTCAATTTGCTCAAAACTGTTAGTGGTTATTTGTATCTAGGTCTCTGGATTCTAAATTTATTTATTTCATTCATAAGAGCTCAGAAATAGATTGAAATGCATCCAAACAAGACAGTAACTATGTCAATAAAATATCTCCTATTTTTTCAAACTACAGTGTGAATACATTTCCATTAGAAACATCTGAAAGATGTTTATTACTAGAATTTTGAAAAAGTGCAAGAAAAAGAATTGTCTTGACTGCATAAGTTCCATGCCATAAACAATCTCAATGATGCGCTAAATATAAAAATAACTCATTTGATTTCTACCACCTGGATGTGTTCATTGATTCTTTTATTTACTTACATATGTTTGCCCACTTTCCATGTTTCATCCAGATCCATGAGCAAATTATAATTATAATGATGATGATTTCATTCATTTTTATTTTTTTTAAGTTTATTTATTTATTTTGAGAGAGAGAGAGAGAGAAAGTGAAAGTGCATGCATGAACGTGGGGAGGCGCATAGAGAGAGAATTCAAAGCAATCTCTGCCTTGTCAGTCAGCTCAGATGCAGGGCTCAATCACACAACCCGTGAGATCATGACCTGAGCCAAAACCAAGAGCTGGACACTTAGCTGACTGAGCCACGTAGGTGCCCTGATGTTGATTTTATTTGTTATTAATTCTTACCATCAAAGGAGTTTATTAAGGAGATTTACGTATAAACACAGTTGCCATGTAACACAACTGATACAGGAAGCATAATCTGGCAAGATAAGGAAAGAGTCTATTTTTTTCTCTGAATTCCCATATCAGTGTTTTATTTTTATTTTGTAACATTTCTCTTTCTCTGTGCTGTGATACCACCATGGATAATCTGATTTCATATTTCATATTTGATTGAAAGCTATTTAAAAGCATGACTGTTTTAATTCACTTTTATTTTTGTCACAATATCTGAATAATTCCTTCACCTTTGTGGACTTTTATCAAAAACATCTGTTGAGTTGAATGTAAAGCTATTTGTTCATTCTTTTTATATTTAACTCTTTTCCAGGAAGGTACCACAGTATATACTTAACAATAAATTATCTAAAGTGCCAGGGAGAGTTGTATTTTTATGCTAATTTTGCAGATGAAAAATTGAGACATAGAAAAATGAAATCAATAGCTGAAAATGACCCAATTACAGAAATAGTATCATCATTTCCATTTGTTTAATTAGTCATGTTTCTAGTAATTGAATCCTACTGGCTGAAATTCTAATTCCAAATTTGAGATTTAGAAAAGAAATAGGCACTTAAGTTTAGCTGTTTTTATTTAACTAGATAAATTTCCGGAATAAAAAAAATGGGTGATTTTTTTTTTGTACCACATAGGCTAGATATAACTAAAATATTAACTGTTCATGTTTTATGGTTGAAAGACACAGGGGTGCTAGAAGAAAGACCTAAGAATTGTTGACTTAATTAACTTCTCAAAGAACTGTGTTAGGGAGAGTTAAAAAAATCATTTTAATAATCATTATTCTGTATTTGAAAAGTTTGTGTTGCAGTTATCTTACGGATGAAAGGTATTCTAGATTGTATTCATACTAAGGTAGGGAAGATTTGGTTCCAAATTGTCTGCCAATATTTAATCTTTTGCGGAGAAGACGATAAATAGTTCATTACCAAAGCATTGATGAAATAAGATGATTTTAGCAGAATCTAAGAATAGCAACACCTTACTTAGTTAACAACATTAAGTAACTTTGGGGTAAGTAAAATTTCTAAATAACTTATGGTCATATACCAAAACTCAAAATCAACATATTAAGTTATTCTCGATAGACCCCTTTCTGAAATATATTACATACTTCTGTGGCTTGGTGGAACAGAGACACTCAAGATAATTTAAACTTGACTCATTATTATAGACATTCATTTTTTTTTAATATGAAATTTATTGTCAAATTGGTTTCCATACAACCCCCAGTGCTCATCCCAACAGGTGCCCTCCTCAATGCCCATCACCCACCCTCCCCTCCCTCCCACCCCCATCAACCCTCAGATTGTTCTCAGTTTTTAAGAGTCTCTTATGGTTTGGCTCCCTCCCTCTCTAACTTTTTTTTTTCTTTCCCTTCCCCCATGGTCTTCTGTTAAGTTTCTCAGGATCCACATAAGTAGACATTCATTTTTGAAGTAGGATCAATTTCTTATATTTCAGTTGCTGTGCTGTTCTTCTGAGACATCATTTTTGTTTTTTTCTTCCCTTTGTTTCTTTACTTTTGTTCTTCCTAGTATATTGTGAACCCCCAAACCAGAATTTCTTTCAAGCTTATTAAGAATTATATTGAAAAAGACCTTAAAAAGTCATATTCTAGAGATGGATAAGGAAATAGAGACTCATCAGGAGAGTAAAATGGATGGAAAAGTAGGTCTTAAATTATAGAGCCCAGTGAATGTAAGAGAGCATAAGTTCATTATTACCTATTTCACTTATTTTCTTTTTTTTGTTTTTTTGTTTTGCTTATTTCAAGTTTTTATTTAACTTTTAGTTACTTAACATATAGTGTAATATTAGTTTCAGGAGTAGAACTTAGTGATTCATCACTTACATATAACACCCAGTGCTCATTACAAAAGGTGCCCTCCTTAATACCCATCACCCATTTAGCCGATCTCTCACCCACCTCCCTCCATCAACCCTGTTTTTTCTCTCTAGTGAAGAGTCTCTAAAGGTTTGCCTTCCTCTCTTTTTTATTTACTTTCCCCTATGTTCGTCTGTTTTGTTTTTTAAATTCCACATATGAATATTTCACTTTTTTTTGTTTTTGTTTTTGTTTGTTTTTTTAGAGATTGTCCAAAGATTTGTACCTGCCAGGAGTTTGACTCTTGCACATGAATTATCTTGATATATTCAATATAATTGGTCTTTTTTGCATAAACTTTTTTAGATGGAGAAATTTAGATTTTAGGGAACACAGGCTAATATCTCCATTCTTTGGATTATTTACTATCCTTAAACGTTAACTTTAACTGGAAACCTAATGGTCTTGAAGAAATCTTATAATTCTCTAAAGAATGTAACACTTCCCTCCCAGGGAAAACTTAGTGTATTCAGGGAATATGATGTAATATGAATATATAGACTCTTATGTCCTATGACTTTACTTATATTTGCTACTTTATTTTTCATATTTGTGAGCTTCTTTAAAAAATAAAACATTATTTTTTCTTCCTAAGATGGGGAAGGTGAAGTATGTTAGTTATTATTTTAAATTTATGAAGAAGTTATATATAAATATTGTTGATATTAAGCAAACTAGTTTGATGATGTTTCTACTATGTTTTTAACCTGTAGGTTTGGAATTTTTCTTTTTTTTAATGTTTATTTTTGAGAGAGAGAGAGAGAGTGAGCAGTGGAGGGGCAAAAGAGGAGACACAGAATTTGAAGCAGGCTCCAGGCTCTAAGCTGTCAGTACAGAGCCCAATGTGGGGCTGCAACTCACGAACTGTTCATAACTTGAGCTGAAGTTGGAATCTTTAATATTTATTTCCAAGAATCTATAGTTATATCAGTATCTTTCAAAGACTTGGAAATCATGTTTCTAAAACTAATAAAACAAATGAGCATTTAATCCTCAACAAAACAAAGAGAGAAAAAACAACCCCTGACCCCCAAATCTCAAATCCTTTCTAAGATTTAAATTGTAACCTACCTGTGAACATGATCTGTAATTTTGGACTCCCAGTATTACCATTTGAAAAGTATAAACAATGCAAATTTACCTTTGAAGTTGCCAAAATTGGTCTTGTGAAAAAGAAAAATTATTAATTTTGACAAATTTCTAAAATCTATCAATTTGCTCCTAATCATTCCCTCATGTTTCCTTTTCAACAATTGAACACTGGAATTAAATAATAATCTTTCCTGGAGACATCTGTTTTCTCAGGGAAAAAATGGCTATTTTTATGTTTAAAAAAAAAAAAAAGCTTTTCCCAGCCCTAATATTATATACTTAGGTATCTATAATTAAAAGAAAAACTTTGAGATTGCTTATCAAGTTTTTATTTGTTATTTTGGTTGCTTGAGTGGGCTTCTATGTAACCTTAGAAGGGGGCGTGGGCAGATGGTGATAATTTCCAAAATTTATGGTTGTCACTGGATGCCATAGCAACCAGAAGTGGAAGTTAATGAAAGAAAGAAGGCTCTTTGTAGAGTCTTACAACGCAGTGCCTCCTGTAGTGCTCTCTACATTTATTTGGACTGAGTACATGTCATAAATCATTTTTGATAACAAATACCAGTTTGGAATAAATTCATCCTAGCAACAGAGTTCCAATAACATTCATACTTTTTATAGAATTGTGTGTATTTTACAATGAAGGAGAAAATTATTTAAGAATGCTAAATACTCCCCTCCTGTGCCAGGAGTGCAATTTGGCTAGCATATTTGGCCATCTTCCTGATTTTATCTTTAGGGCAGAATGCAAACTAGTTTTGGAGTATAATTTTATATAAGTATTAAGAAGTAACTTAGTGAGTATTTGTATTTGACTTAATTTTTTTTTAATATTCTCAAATTGAATGGGTGATTTATAGTTTTGCTTCTTGGCCATATTTTTTTCTCTCATTGTGACCTTCTAGGCACATACCCAATATGCATTCAAGATACAGAAAGCTATCGTACACACACATGCACTATGCTTAAAAAGTAAGAACTTCTAAGCACAATTTTATCTTTGTGGAAAAGATACTAGACCAGGACAATGTTAATCCAGACTTAATCCCATGGAAACATTCCTTTTTAAAAAACAAAAAGATTATAGGAAAGCATTCAGAGGAGTATTTTCAAAGTTTACATATTTTTGTTTTTCTTGCTAAACGCTACTAACCAGCAGCAACCTTTGAACTACCTCTTTTTTGCAATATCAGCATTTATAATATTTTAAATGCATTAAGCATTTCAACTTCTGAGGAGAAAATTCATAGTGTGGAAATGTGCCTTGCATGTTGAGGAGTATATTATAACAAATGCATTGTATTCCCTGGGAAGACTCACAAGTAAGGATAACAGAAAAATGCACAAGTAAAACAGCCACAAATGGATTGATTGTCTTCCTTAATAAATGAAACATAACAGTGTTCTCAATGCTTTACTCAAAAAGTACAGATAATATAAACTATTTAAACCATTAATGTTATGTAGTATGTATATATATGTATTTTCATACATTTATATGTGGGGAACATTTGTGAAGTTTAATTACTAGACATTTGAGAGTAGTGCATTTAACTTATCAGTATTTAATACACGTTCCTTTTACATTTTTCTTGAAAAGAAAAATAAAATACCTTTTTTCTCCCTTTAGGAAAGACCAGCCTAAACAGTAGCCTTCATCATGTAACTTATTTAGTTTTAAAACTTTTACTGGATCCCGTATTCGTTTCCTGTGGCTGCTGTAACAAATTATCATATATTTCGTGACTTAGACAAATGATAATTTATTTTCTCATAGTTTTGGAGAAGTCCAAAATTGATATTTTGGGCCAAACCAAGGTGTCACGTGGACAACACAGTTGCTGGTGGCTCTTAGGGAGCCTTTGTTCCTTGACACTGAGCTTCTAGTAATTGCCAGAGTTTCTTCTTGGTCTGTAGTTCCCTCACTCTAATTCCTGCCTTTTCCTGTGTGCGTTTATGTGTATGTGTATGTGTATGTGGGTGCGGGTGCACACCTGAATCAAATTTCCTTCTGCCCACCTTGTAAGGATACTTGTATTTAGAGCCCATTAGATAATCCAGGAAAATCTCATCTCCAGATCCTTAACATAATCATATCAGCAAAGTATCTTTTTCCATATAAAGTGGGCATCATTTGGGGGTCATATTAGTTTACCATATCCTGCAAGTGACCAGGCAAGGTACTGTGAGGGACCCCAGCGTGGTGTGGTAGACATGCATAAAAATAGTGTTTGGGAGACTTTTGTGATTCTTTTTTGTTCACTGTGGTATCCCAGTATGTAGAATATTGCTTGCCACAGAGCTGATATTTAAAATAAATATTTGTTCAGTGAATATGGCTAATATATGTTTAGTAAAGGATTTCTGAGAGGAATTATTATGCTTCCAAGGTACAAATTTAAACACTGAAAATAGCTTAAAAATCCTATTAAGTGTGGTTGGACTCCAGATTAAAGACTCAGTGTAGAGCCTAAAGGAGGTGTATTAATTATATGGAGGACCATTATTAGTTTGTGTATAGGTTGTGATGGCTACGTTTAATTATATCGACAATTGATGAAATTTCTATCTCCAGATTGATACTGTAGACAAGCAATATTTATAGGAATAAAATGGCAACATAGAACACATTAGTCTTTGAAGTTCCTGCATATTATATACTATATTATACTCTTCTTAAGGGTTGGAATCCTCATTGTGCCCACAGTGTCTTGATATAGAACTAATTTAATACATACATGAATAAAATATAGCTCATAATTTAAATGTACATACAGTTTTGGTATGAGGAACTACATAATAAATATTTTTACATTATTAAATATGTAATGTGCATTAGAATGAAGCATTTCAGTCAAATCACAATATGCCCTGGGTCTATTACTTGCATAATAGAAATTCATAAATGTATTTTTTTCTAAGCTTTTAGAGCAAAGATCTGTTATTTTTAGATTTAATTAAATAACCACATATTGCTAGACTTTTGGACAGGCTCTCTTCTACTTAATTTAGAAGAAAATTACAGTCCTTTCTTCCCTAATTTGTTTCTCTGGTCTGAGTTTCTATTGAGTGCTATAATCTGGCATGACTATACTAGGCCACAGTATACGTTAGGATCTACTTACACTTCTCTCTCAGTAGATTTGAAATAATGAAGTTGCTAATATCCTTAATTGACTAATTGCAAGGTATTATTCGCTTCCTTTTTAGTAATATGTTGCTTTCTTTGACAAAAGGGAAGTTTATTTACGTTAAGAAAAGCAAACCAGGTTTTGAGTCAACTTTTGATTATGATGGTGGATGGTATGTGGATTAGCTACAGCTTTGTGGATTATCCATTTATCATGAGATGCTCAGACAGGGTTCTAATCCCTTGGTTATAAGATATGACACATGTTGTCTTTTCTTGCTCCCTTCAATTTCTTGACCAGTAAGAGGTGCTATTACTATCCCATTTCCCTCCCTAAGAGAAGTTAGAAATACAAATATTGTTGACTCAGAAAAAAACAACCAATATATTTTGAATAGTCCTAGAAATGTTGTAGAAACATGTCATGGAAAGCAAGATAACAATTGTTTGTGTAGTCTCCTTCTCTGTCCTAGATAGACTGTCCCCTCTGAAGTTACCTTCAAAGCTTCAACTCTTTCCCTTAATGATATGCTCTTGGTTTGTTGTAAGGAGTTCAACCATATCATGCTGGACTTTTAAGATATTTTCTCCATTCATTTGGGGTTAAGTCTTACAACTTCAGTTCTTCTTTATAAAGAAGTGGAATGATCATTGAAAGTGTTGACAGGACCAAAGTTTTCAAGACAACTTGAAAGATGTCAGAATGACAGAAATATTAATAAAGCCTTGCATTCAGTCTCTTAAAACATTTATGTCCCTGGTCATGAATGAACTTATGATTTGATCTGAAAACATTCTGCATGATAAAACCTATGGGTTTTATTTGGTTATGTAATCATATAAGCCAACATTGTGATAAAACTTCTAAAAACACTAACGTAAACCTAAACTTAAGTGTATAGGAATATAAAGTCCAGATAGAAGGAAACAATACTACTTTGCTCAACATTCCAGATGACAGCTATAATATGTTCAGTCATGGCACCACAATTGATAATAGAACACTGACAAACTGGTGAGCATTAGAATAGTCTAGATGCTAGGGATTTACATGTTGGTGATGTTTGGTCTCATGAAGACTTACAGAGAGTCTGAAAGTGGATGATAGAGTAGACTCACACTGTACTCTTCTAAAGACAGAAATATAACTAATGGACAGTAATTATAGAGAGGTCTACATTGGCTTCCATAAAAAAAGAGCCTTGCTAACATGGAGAACTATCTAAGAGTAAAACCTATTAGTCATAAAGCCTTAACTTTCCCTACCGACAGAAGACTTCAAGAAGAAAGAGGGATGAAGAGTTCTTAGCCATAGTTTTTATATTTAATTATCTCTTTTTAGGCCATATTGTTGATGACACAAAAGAGCGTTAGCTTGAAAAAGAAATTATATCCCTCCCTGACCATCAGCCATCTATTTCTTATCTTAGTAATCACTGTTAGGGAACTTTGAAGGTAATTTTGCATTGGAGGGAGGTAGATCAGTAAGATTGTTTTGTTCCCTTCTAATTATAAAATTTGATGATGACATTTCATTTTACTTTTAATTATTCTTCCAAACTTGACATGGAGCCTTTCTACTTAAAGGGTATCCATCCTTCAGGGTCTGTATTCTTACATTCTTTCATTCTTTCAAAAACTTAAAAAAAATACTTTTGAGATGAATGATTCAGATTTATAGGCTATCATACTCTGTTACCCGGGAATAGTTACCTTGTGGGTAAAACTATGACTATGGTAAGCTGTCAAATACTTTTTTTTTCAGTTGAAAGAAATTTTTAAATGCTTATTCTCTTTGACCTTCTTTCACACATCCTCCACGAAGGGGTACATAGTTGCAAAAATAATACATAGGAGGAAATGAACAATCCCTGAATGTACCATAGAAGAATACTTATAGCTGTGGTAGGATTTGGAGCTAGGGGTAGAAAAAATATTATTATTTTAAGTTTATTTATTTTGAGAGAGAGAGAGAGATAGATAGATAGATAGATAGAGAGAGAGAGAGAGAGAGAGAGAAACAGCTAGAGAGGGAAACAGCTCAGAGCCTGACTTGGGGCTCAAACTCAGGAACCCTGAGAGCATGACCTGAGCAGAAATACGGAGCCTTAACAGACCAATCTGCCCAGGTGCCCCCAAAATATTATTTTAATGAGTGAAGACCATCACAAATGATAGTAGAAAGACATGAACCCTTTTAAAAATTTTTTTTAATGTTTATTTATTTTTGAGAGAGATAGAGAGGAGGAGGGGCAGAAAGAGAGGGAGACACAGAATCTGAAGCAGGCTCCAGGCTCCGAGCTGTCACAACAGCACCATGCGGGGCTCAAACTCATGAACAGTTAGATCATGACCTGAGCCAAGTCAGAAGCTCAACTGACTGAGCCACCTAGGCACCCCAAGACTTGAACTCTTAAACGGATTTAAATGAAAGACTTTGACCTTCACCATGAATTACTTTTATTTGGCTTTCTAATTGAAAATATAAAGTCCCCAAGAGAGGATTCCGTTATTAAAAATCATAGGAATCTTCCAACCACACTTTTTCAATGTGTAATAATTAAGCCAGTCAAATGTTTTGATCCTTCATTCCTTCATTGATAAAAATAATGTTTTTATGATACCAAAATCATTTTTCTCATTCAATTGCCATGAATGCCAAATGATACAATTTATAGCATCATTCTGAAAATGATGAAGCTAGAGAAAGGTTATTATTGTAATTGTACAGGCTGATCCAAGCATTATTGATGATTATTGTTGACTTTCTATGGTTCTATCAACTCTGTTGGATTTAAGGAAAAATTGGTAACTTTAAAAATGTATAGCTTAGCTATAGAAAGTCTCAGTTTGGTGAATTATAAAATTCATATAAATATACTATATAGATATTCCTAACAGATGTAGTTAACATTAAAATTTGTTATTACGTGTTTACTTTTCAGGACTTAATGACAATGAATTATTTTTATAAATTTTCATCTGTGAGCATAATAAGCTATATGGATATGAAATGTCATTGCCACTGTTATATTTTTAAACTGTCATATGTTGCTTTCAGAAATATGCATGCTACAAATGGTAGTAGACCTTAAAAATGGAGATTGGTTTGAATTGATTACAGCTGTATGCTGTGCTATTTAATTGTTGGAAATGAATTGACATATACTATA
Organism: Panthera pardus; assembly: GCF_024362965.1. Classification (NCBI taxonomy): domain Eukaryota; kingdom Metazoa; phylum Chordata; class Mammalia; order Carnivora; family Felidae; genus Panthera; species Panthera pardus. The sequence continues at coordinate 45,003,769 of NW_026526654.1, forward strand.
AAGTAAACAATGAAGCTGGTTTTCAAAATGATAAAACTGTAACCTAATTCAATAAATTGAATCAGATTACACAAACACTTTTGCACTTCATTAAGGAAGTAGTCAGTATAATTAATGTGAGAGCTTTTTATCATGATCACTTGTTGATATATGGCTGAGGATATATATATACAGTAGACTAAACTCTTTCAAGATCTTTGTGCCATTTCACATTTTAACTGAAGTTGCCATAAGCCCTTTTCCTATAGAAGACCACCATGGAATTCTTTTACCTTTGTTGATATTAGAATACAATGAGTAGGTTTTGATTCTTTTTAAAGGACATGTATTTTCCAAACAACATGGTATTGTGAGGTGAGTCATCCTAAGGTAGAACTGAAAAGTCTGGCTTTCATTGTCTTCCTCATCACTTGCTAGCACTGTGACCTTGACTAATACTACCTGGCCTCATTTGTTCAATTATCAGACGGTAGGTAATGGTATCTAAGACACCATTTTAAAAGGGGAAAAAAAATGCTAAGAGGCTTGTTCGAAGTTTCACTTTTATGTGATACAGTTAGTTTTCAGTTCAAGTTTTCTGACTCCAGTTTACTGGTTATTTTCCTAGATCAAGCTGTCTTGTGAAGTACTTACTTTATCATCTATAAACCAACATAAGATCTGCCATATCTCCTACTTGATAGGATTTTGTGAAGAAACTGATGTAGTACAAAATGCTTTGCAAAGTCTTATAGAGCAAGGTGTCATCAGATATTTAGTTTTATTATGATGATTTTCAAAACAGGACTTATGCCTTGTTCCAAATAGAATACCAGTTATTTGCCTCTCTGAGCATATCACTTCTGTGAATAATGGGCCCTCTCTCATATTTATGGCATTAGATTATAATCGTTTCCTCAGGTTTTTAAAAAAATTGCATTTGTATCTTCCAATTAGCTCAAATAAAATACTTTTCTCCTGATAAAATCCTCCTATGTCAATGATTGCTTTTTGACTATCATGATACGTAGAATTTTATGATTCATATTTAATTTATTGAAATGCCTCCTATGTTGGTCCTTTGATGGACTATCATTTTATCAAACATATTACCATCAGGTTTCATTTAAGAAATGCAATGATATGTGGACAGACTATTTTTCTAAATATGTATTTTCTAATGATTTGAGTCGGCTTCCTGGGATGTAAGGATATGACTTAAAGAAACAGTGTTGAGTTTTTAAAGATTAAAGGGAATGTAAAACTTTTTGTCTATCCCAAAGGACTATGAAATCTTTATAAGTTGCTATTTCAAGTTACATTTACACATGTAATGTTATATCACCAATATTCTCTTTAAACAAGTACACTATTCAATATTAAAATCAAATGTTTAATCCCTTAGTAATGCATTATTCCCTAGAAGTCAATCTTTTGAGGTGTTCTTTTCTCTGTTAAAACATCTAGTTGGAAACTATTTTCTATATGTGAAAATATAGGATTGTGAAGTCTTTCAAAATATGCTCTCCTATTTGGATACCTTCATTCATCTCTTAAAGCAGTAAATGCCCTTTGTATTATCTATAATCTTACAGCGCTTGATGAAATCCTTCTAGGGAATTGTATTCAGGGGAGGATATTTAAGAAGAATTGCATGGAACCCATGTTGATTCAAATGAATATAGATGCAAATATCTCTAAATTTTAAGAAAATTAATTTCTTAATGTTACAATATAACGACATTTTGAAGTTATTTGCGCATGAGATTCATCTCATCAAACATAACCTTTAAGTTACTTATTGAATAAATTACATTTAAGGATACCATTCCAAGAGAACCCGTTACCATATGACCTGTCCATATGAGTTGTCTTTTTGATTTATAATGGCAATTGCTTTCTCGGCATGGATTTCATGACATAATAATATTCTATGAATTTTTGAAATTACAGTGAGCTTCACATCAATCATCTATAATAAAATACTGTATGTATCAATGAGAGAGGACTATTGGAAAGTAAACACTTTAGAAATATAAACTTGCCCGCAATGCCAATATTGTTACTTTAATGAAACAGGCAGGGTGCTTCCTTTGAAATTCTCTAAATTGATCATAAAAGTGGTCAGTATCATCCCTCCCATTAGTACACAACCTCATATTCTCAACAGTAATATTCATTTTCCCTTGAATGTGTCAACTGTCCATCCAGCTAATTTCGCCTAGACTGCTGTTGTTCTTGGCCTGAATTCAAGGAAATCTATTGCTTCTGGGGTTCCTAGACATTAATGTCTTGAATTTCAGGATTATAATTAAACACATGTGACATCGACTACCATTACCTGTCCATGTTTCTTTTATCTGTAAGAATCAGAGATATTTAAAGTGAGATCTTAACAATGTAAAGAGTTGAATGTGTTGCTCTGCTGTTCTGTTAGTGTCTCGTCACAAAATATTACTGGAAATATCTTGAGTTATAGTCTTCTATAAATAAACATTTATAAAAAATCCTATAAGAAAAAAATCTGTACCTAGAATTTTCCATCAGCAACTACTTTATTTTTTTACTTGGTCTCACTTAAATGCCACCTTAATAAGCGTGTGTAATTCTTCATTAAGTTGACTTATTTTCATGTCATCTTTTCATTACTGATCATTACCTATTCAACTGGTTTCTTATTTCCTCTATAAGTTGCATGGGTTCTTAAAGTGAAATGTGCCTTTGTTAAGTAACGCATTCAGAAATCATTTTGGAATACATTCAAAGAGAACTTTGCTTTTTAGAAAAGATTTTTAAAAGCTTATTCTAATTTATCTTAATCATGTGGCTTAGAAGAGCCAGGGCCCGTTTGCAGATGTAAAACACACACACAAAAGAATGTTTTTGCATGTGAAGAAATATTTCAGATTTGCTTCAAAACAGTTGCTTGAATTTATCTACGTGATATTTCTCGCTACATGTTTCTTTTATAGGTGCAATTGCAGTTAGGATGTAGGTTTACTGTAAGACTTTGTACATACTATGCAATGGAAAGAAACAAATCCAGCTTACGAAATATATACACATTTTACTGACAAATTTCAAGCACTTTTATATATGGAGTCAATCTATATGTCTATACTTTTCACTCTGTGTCTTCAGTTGTTGGCTCGGTATCTGGTCAAAACACTGTTAAATTAAAAATAATTTAATAAATCTATACAGGTAATGGGTTAAAATCAGGAGTGCAAACATTTATATATTGAGTAACTACTACACGGTAGGAACTTTGCTAATTCCTAAATACGTAATTTATTTCTTGTGTCAAATGATGAAGGAAATATTGTTTACTCCATTTTACATACAAATAAACTAAGGCACATACAATTTAAATAACTTGCTTAAATTGAAGAAAAGAGGTCACTTGGGGATTGAACTCAGGGATGGATAATTATAAACTCTGTTTTCACTCTTTCATCCATATTATTTCTAGGGAATGCAATAGTCTCTTTAGATACCACCTATATTTTGAGCCCAGTAGAAACAAGATGAATTGAAATAAAGTTTTGCTTTTTTCTTTAAGGGTAGACTCAAATCTTATAGAACACTTCAAATTTTCATTAACATACATAATTTGAAAAAATTCACAACACAGCACAGCACAATAACTTTTCACATCCAACATATTGTACATAAATCAGTTCTTGTAGGCATTCTACTTACTAGCCTAGATTGTATCACCTTGATGAAATTTCTCTGCTAATACTGGGTGGAAGCTTGAGTACTATTAAAGAATAGTTATATGGTAAAGAGTTGAGATGTTCAGTGCCATGATTTGGAAGCTTAGTATAGAAGACAAAAAAAGGATAGAGTGAGAGATGTTGAAAATTATATTTCAAAATTCATGATCAAGCTTAATTACTTAATAAACCACAGTGTTTGAATTTTAATTCAAACATAATGATGACTGATAATTAGAACCTGGCTATCCCTTTCTTAAGCATTTGTGGAAAAACCTATTAATTAGTTTTTTTGACATTACGTTTTGCTAAATAATGTAATGTAAACTTACTAACAAGTTGTTTATGCTATTAAAGTTATTTCTGAACTTTATAAATGCTTAAGCACAGTATAGTGTTACTGGAAGTACCAAGCATACAATTTTACCCTAAGTAATTGAAAAAAAATAATTTTTTATCTTTTGTTAATCATTCACTCTGGTGAGTCTTCACTTACCTTAATTATTGATTTGTTGTAAATTTCTGTGTTATTACTTATTTGTGCAACTGATAAATTACCGAGTGGAAGCAATGTAACAATTGGCATCCAAGGGCAGTTTACTGCAGACTCTGGCTCCGAGAATTATAGAAGTACTTTCCACTGTATTTTAGGAAACACTAAACTTTGATATAATTGGCGAAATAGTTGAAGCTATATTTCAATTATTTAATTCTTAAGTTATTACTATAATGTTTTGGAAAATATAATTCCTCTATGTCTTGTGACATGTATTTCCTTTTTGTTGATACTGATTCCTTGCTCACCTACCTACTAAGTATGTTCCAGAATATCCCATGTCTTGCTACTTTTCAAAATACGGTGTGTCAGTTGTTTATAAATATACTGTAACCATCTCAGAATTATTTTAAAACAAATAAGGTGAATTCACAATTAGACCATTAGTATCACTCTAAGTTTCATACCAATCTTCAGAACCTAGTTTCTGATTTTTTCTTTTTCCTATTTGCATTGTATCTGTAATAATTGTGAGCACTTGAATTTTTATGATTTCATATTAAGATCTCAATGAAATCATTTCATTAATTTATGGCTATTAAGCATTTTAAATTCTCCGCATTAATCTGTCCGTGTTTTTTCATATGAGCCCAAGATTCCCAGACCTGAATTATTATCCTCTCAACCTAGTTTTTTGCTTTCTCCTCTTCCTTTGATTTTTTGTTATTCTGCTCCATCCTGTTTCCAAAAGGGGACAAAGTTGTTTCTGAAATTCACAAGAAGTTTAGTCTTCATAGAAAAATGAAACTACAGAAATTTTTATTTTACATTGAATCTCAAAATCCAAATGAAAGATTTGAATATTAGGACCTTGACTTGACTCACCTCTGCTTAATTTTGACAGTTGTCTTAAAGTGAATTTAGTGTTTAATGAAATTTTCTGGACTGATAACTCAAGACCTGAAGGGAACAATTCTAGTAGTGAGAAAGTAATTTTCTGGCCTAATTACACCTTCGACCTCACTACAAAGTCTGTCAACAAAAGTGCCAGGTTTGATCATGATTTTTTTTGACGTGTATTCACCAATCTACTTCCCACAGGAGACTTTTAACAATAGCATTTGGTATTTGCAACCTACCTAAGATTTTACATCTGGGAATCAAACCTCAATGTACTGTTGCCAATAAGCAATTCACTTAAATCCCTTTTGGATTGAAAAATTATATGAGTGTTAATGAACTTTGCATATTGTTCTCTTTGGAACTCTGCATGGATATATTATTTGAGATGGGCATGCAAATCATGTCAAAATATTAATAAATGAATGTTGAATCAGTTTAAATAAATGAACAACTGAAATGTCTGGAATCTATTTCTTTTCTATATTCTAAAAGCCCACTCTAAAAGCCCAGTAGTAATCGAGTATTTAATAGTTGAGAATCTGTAAAACTGGGCTCTAAATTAAGGGGATATGGGTCCTTGATTAACCTAACCACTAAATATATGTATGACATTAACAATTCCTTAAATTTCTGAGCCACTGTTTCCCTGTATTTCAATGACTAACAGCTTATGTTTAATTGTTTACTCTTTAAACCTTGAATCATTTCTCCAATAGCCCTGTGACTAGAAGACATTTAATCTACTCATTAATCTGTCCATGTTTTTTCATATGAGCCCAAGATTCCTAAACCTGAATTATTATCTTCTCAACCTAGTTTTTTGCTTTTTCCTCTTCCTTTGCTTCCTTTTCTTTCTTCTTGAGTTTTAGTTAAAACAGTTTAAATGTCAAGGTTATTAAGAAAACCTTGTGTTTAGCAGAGGCTAAAATTTGATTAGAGAAACAAAGTAGCAAAAGATAACAGATTAATGTTCTCATATTATTGTCTCTGCTGTTTCTGATTTTAATTCCTCCATCTACTTTTCTCAGAGAGGTTACACACACACACACACACACACACACACGCACACACTTAACAGAGATCTCTAATTTCTAAATCAGTAAGGGATATGTAGTCATTAACTACAGTATCTTAAACTCATAGCTAATATGAAACGAATATTTGTTACATGTGTTATCATCAAACATACTCATAACTATATCAGAAGTCATTTGTGTAATTTACACTTAAAAAAATTTTTTTAATGTTTATTTTTGAGAGACAGAGAGAGACAGAGTGTGAGTGGGGGAGGGGCAGAGATAGAGAGAAACACACAGAATCTGAAGAGGCTCCAGGCTCTGAGCTGTCAGCACAGAGCTGGACACGGGGCTCGAGCTCACAAGCCATGAGATCATGACCTGAGCTGAAGTCGGATGCTCAACCGACTGAGTCACCCAGGCGCCCCTAATTTACACTTTAGAAAAGCTATATTTAACAGACACTTATCATGAATTTTAGCAGTTACAAAAATGAATGGTATTGCCAAACTCAATAAACTGTAATTGAAGGTACAAAGTGATAATTACCAAAAGAGCTATACAAAAGTACTATATGTTTTCTAAAGAAGAGAAAAACCAGAGGTTAAGGGGATGACCATTGTCATCATTGTGGAAAGTAGTATTTGATTTGACTCAAAAATTCATTTGTATATTACAAGTGTGTGAAAAATAAATTTGATAGCATTTTTTGTGTGTGTGAAAAGATAAAAATAGGGTTTTACATTGTTTATAAAGAGTGACGTGACTGAAGGTTCAAGTCAATCATTGGCTGATTAATGAATACGCAATTTTCTTAGTAATTGTTACCATCTATTGGGATTTATTATATTTTAGTTACTAAGCCCTTTTATGTATATTAGTATATTTTTAATCTATATAATATGTCTTTGGGTAGTTATTATGGTTTCCATTTTACAGATGAGTAAATCTTGGCACTGATTTTCCTTGCCCTAGATTGCTAACTTGACTGCTAAGCCTGTCTCCTAAATAACTTATGCAATAGCCTTGCATGCTTATCAGCAGCATTGTGTCCATTTAGGCTATTAATATAATTTGAACATGATTAAAAAAACATGTATTCACCAGTCCATTCCACCCCATATATTTCAACAATAATATTTGATGTTTTCAACCTAAGTACATTTTTTTTTTCATTTGCAAATAAAACCTCAAAGTATTATCATCAATATGGTGATTCACTTAAGTCCATTTAAGTTTGAAAAATTATGCGGGTGCTAATGAGCTCTAAATAATGCATTGTTTTGGTAGCAGACTTGCTTGCTTAGACCGTTTCAACAGTATTGTGTCCATTTGTGGTTACTATGTCTTGAGGGGTCATGAAAGAAAACTACTGGTCCAAATTGTGTAATCAGAACTGGAAATTATTAGGGGCACCTGGGTGGCTCCATTGACCTTCCAACGTTGGCTCAGGTCATGATCTCATGGTTCATGAGTTCAAGCCCTGCATCAGGCTCTGTGTTGACAGCTCAGAGGACGGAACGTGCTTTAGATTCTGTGTTTCCCTCTCTCTGCCCCTCCCCCACTCACGATCTGTCTCTCTCTCTCTCAAAAATAAATAAACATTAAAAATTTTTTTTAAAGAACTGGAAGTTATTTTCTTAAGATTGTTTGGAGGAAATTAGGATATTTAGAGAAGAAATGGGGCTTGGGGAAGCATGGGCACCGTCTTGGATATTTAACAAAAGATACAGATTAATTCTCTATTGTTCTAGAAGGTAGGACTGGAAAAATGAGTGTCATTCATGCAAGAAAAAGACTCAAAGGGGAAAAAAAATAAGTTCCAAACATAAGTTCACTGAAAAACTGTGGACTACTTGGCTTTGATATCTTTAAATGCCTTATTTAAATGCCTTGAGTGTTCTCCCTTAGGTGTGTTGTAGAGGTTTTTTGTTTGTTTGCTTGCTTGTTACATTTAGGATAATTTTACAACTATTATTATTATTATTTATTATTATTGTCAGTTTCAAGATTCAATATGCTGATGAAATAAAAATAAACTTAATTTCAAGGGATTATTTTGCCTAAAACTTTTCATTTGGTATTTTATTTTGGAAATATAATCTAGCAAGTTGCACAAGTTTTTATTCCTTTTCAGTATTATGTGCAAACAATTGAGTTGTTGATTAGTTGTTTGAAATCTGAAATATGTAGATTTGATTAAATCAGATTTAGATGTATTAACTTGAATGATTTTATACGTGACTGTCTATTTGAGTAATATTTCATTGGTCATTCCATTGTGCAGAAATAGCTGTAACATTTCAAGGCACAGTTTAAGTAATGTTCTTTCTTCTTTCCTGATGCTTAAACTTATCCTCTGACAGATCCAGGCAACAAAAGAACAAAAATAGTATGTTTCACCTAATAAATTGAATTTAAAAGGTCCCAGGAAGTCGATTTTGCTGTGTGCTAAGACATTTGCCAGGGAGTAAGTTCCTATTTACTCAAGATACAACAATGTAGCAAAAGCATGTTACATTTTAAAATAAACAATTAGTAAAAACTTATGGAGAGATTTAAATGTATCTTTTTGTTTTTCACTGTTTAGATTCTATTCAATAATGATCTTATGTCCTTTTTCATTATTATCATCACTATTATCCATAATTCTCGCCAAACCATTTTACATCCATCACTAGGTATTGGATATTTGCACTTGAATTTCCTGTTGTCATCTCAAACTTGTCAATGACTAAAATTGAATCCATTATTATTTCTTTCATACCAAACTTGTATGATTTCTCTGTTTTTCTGAATGGTAATTTCTGTTTTTAAATAATCACGCAAGTTAACAAACTAAGAGATTACTATAACTGCTAAGGCCATCCAACATAACAAAAAGCAGCTTACACATAAAATAGAAAATTATTTTAAAGATTCATTTAAAAAAACTCTAGCTTATTTTTGTAAGCATTCATATATTATATCATATTAACTCCCGACAGCTTTTAATGGTACAGAATAAAAGGCCATTCACAGTTGAGGAAATCGGGTCTCGGGTTTGCTGCTCAGGATCAGAACAGCTCGAAAATGGCAGAGTAAAAATTGGAAACCATAACTCCATGCCTGTGCTCTTTCTACTGTATCCACTTGAGGAGCCATTATTTTCTCAAGCCCCGATGTTTGCTTACTTTATTCTTAGTAAAAATAGAATAGTTTGTGATTTATAATAACTGTAGATTAAATTATTACTAAAAATATTTCTGATGGTTAAACCTCAAATGAACATATATATTTTATGTCAGATCTGAAATATCGACATGCTATATGGTCAGAACCCTTGTATATAATTATAACCCTTCTAACATTAAGCAGGTGACTGGACTAAATATAAGTCAGGCATAAAATGCCCTGCATGTAGCTACATAGTGAATCAAGCAAATTATCAAACGGCAGAGCTCGTTTTGTGCTCTGGGCAATTTCGGCTGCCAGCACTTATACATCAAAACTTCACTCAATGTACGATTGATTTTATTTTATTTTGTTTATTTTTAATTCCCTACAGCAAGCTATGTTAGTTTTGTAGAATGCTGTCTGCATCATTAGGTTCCTAAGAAATTATAGTTGTTTCAGTCATGGTTGACCAAAATATTATTCCCTTCTTATAGACCACGGATATTAGTTCTTGGATGGATACCACTGAGCTGAAATTGTGTAAGGCCAGTGACTCAAATACACAACACACAGAGAGAAGGCATCAATGTTATTAGAAATATGAGCATCCGAAAACTAATGCTGTAAAATCAGACAGCCAGTGTCCATTAAAGATATTTTCCAGTTCAAGGAAAGAGGTTCAGATTAAAGTATGAAAGTCCAGTCTTAAGGCAGGAATGAATTCCTGTGTAACATGATACATGTCTTCCTTTCACAGTTGCTTTTTATGTTGCTTTAAAACATGTCAAAATAATCCCCAACAGAGGAGCCTAAAAGGAATGTCAGCTCTGTGGTTATGTAAATCGAATTGAGTGCTTTACAGCAGGTTTAAGATTTTTATAACTCAGAAGTTGTTAACAGCCAGCTGGTTTGTATCTGTTTTTTATGGTTATTCTTGTCATATGCAGCCTCCACAATTTTTAATTATATTTTATGGTATGTGTTTTCCTCCTCTTGAATCCCTTAGCCACTCTTTGCTTCACAAGATATTTTCCACTGGGAAGGGAACAAGCACAGCAATGGGACTCCATCATTGGAAATACAGTTGTATAATTACTTATCACTAACAGCTCTACAGTGTGAAATTCAAGTAACTTTCCATTGCAAATATATAACCTTTCATTAGAGCATTGAAATTGCTTTCATGTAACAATATCTGTTTGTAAGTCTGTGTGTTGCCCCACTTCTAAGTCAGAAACATGATTATGCCCCATCGTTATATTCTAAGATTTTAAAAAGTGATATACAGATCTTTCTCCCTTTCATTCTTCTTCCTCCCTCCCTCCCTTCTTCCTTTCTTTCTTTCTTTCTTTCTTTCTTTCTCTCTTTTCTTTTCTTTTCTTTTCTTTTCTTTTCTTTTCTTTTCTTTTCGTCTGTCAGTCTGTCTTGTTCTTGTTCTCTCTCTCACCTTCCTGTTTCTCTCCTTCCTGTCTCTCTTCCTCCTTCGCTCTTTCTTTCCCTCTCTCTCACCCTTTTGGTATTCATCATGTCAATTAATTTCTGACTCGGTTAAGTTCTAAATACATTGTTTTCTAATTTTGACTACACAGAAATATAGTAACTGCCTTGATTTTATGGTTCTAAGAAGCTCATACTCTGGTGAAAAGGCGTTGCTTATATTCCCAAAGATAGTAATGAATTCTCCTGAAATTTTTGACATCCTAATTGAAAAATGGGGCTAGTATTCAGATTTTTCTCTTAAGAAAAATAAAGTGTTTTGAATTTGAAAAGAATATTTTAAAAATTAAAAAAAATGTGAGCATTTATCAAGCAACTGTTTGTGTGCATGTTTAACAGAAACAATCTTAGAGACTCCCAAATCTTTGAAAATGATAATACCTTTTTTGATTTTAGTCCTTTAAAAAGTGAAAATATGACAGCCAAATCTATCCTCCAGATTGCAGAATTCTTAGTTTTTAGAATACAATGGTGTAAGTTTTAGACATTTTATTAATCCAATTAAAGTATATTCCTGCTTATATTTCATACATGATAAGAATATTGGGGACAAGTGAAGGAGATTAAAGCAAGTGACTATTCTTTGATAGACATTCTATAAATATGCACTGTATTTTGATTATTCAACTTCCAAATCAGTTTGACGCTGTCATAAGAAATATATGATGCATAATATGCAATGGAAACAAAAATGTATTCTACTATTGCATCCTAAGAACTATTTATATAATTTAATTTTATTTCTTTGGTAGGATAAATCAATATGATTATTACTAACAACATTTTCGACATTATACCTTTCAGTGACTTATATCACAGTTATGCCAGTTCTTAAAAATGTTTATTTATTTATTTTGAGAGAGAGATGGAGAGTGAGCAGGGGACGGGCAGAGAAAGGGAGACAGAGAATCTCCAGCAGGCTCTGCACTGCCAGTGTGGAGCCCGATGCAGGACTTGAACTCACAAATCATGAGACCATGGTCTGAGCTGAAATCAAGAATCAGACTCTTAAGTGACTGAACCACCCAGGCACCCTGATATACTATTTTTAAAGTTCATTTATTTATTTATTTGAGAGAGAGAAACAGAGCACATGAGCCGGGGGAGGGGCAGAGAGAGAGGAAGAGGGAAAATACCAAGCAGGCTCTGCACTGTCAGCTCAGAGCTGAATGTGGGACTCGAACTAATGAACCGTGACATCATGACCTGAGCTGAAATAAAGAGTCAGACACTTAACTAAGTGTGTTAAGCCACCAGGTACCCCACTGAACACATTCATTTTAGTGGTAGAGTTTTTAGTAGAAGTTAGTCTTTTTTTTTCCCCTTAGGACTGGCTATTTAAATACATTTTTATTGACTTTGTCTAGAATTATTTGTTCTTAAGTGTGCCTTTGAAACTAAATTAAACCCATGAGGTCAACCTGTATGTTAATTATTTTGAGATTTTGTGCATAATAACATTCGCACTCTGTGTGTGTGTGTGTGTGTGTGTGTGTGCCCACGCACATGTGCCAGAAAGTCAAATGAGCATCACAGGAAATTGTGAAAAAGGATAAAGGAGAAGCATTTTTTGAATGCCAGCCATATACAAGGCACTGGGCTAGGAGGCATGTTATATCCTGCCCGCCATTCACTTCTCACAAGAATCCTCTATGGTGAACGCAGTCAGTCACATTTTAACACGAAGAATCCAGGTCTCATGTTAGTAACTTGCTGAAGGTTCCACGGCTACGAAGTAGTAGAGACAGCATTTGATCTTCTACATATGACTTGTAAGCTCATCTTCTTTCCCATAAATACACTGTTCAGAAATGTTTGGGGTACAAAGATGTTTTGCTTTTTAAGGGAAAGTTAATTTGTCAGCATTAAAGAGATATAGCAACAGTTAGTGTAAGGGAACGAACATTTATAATGTAAAGACAATATTTGGGAAGGAGAAATAAAAGAAAAAATTGGAAAGAGAAACACAGTTTGTTAGAGAAGAATCAACAAAATGTGTTCAAATTTTTGGTAAAATAAGCCAGACAGAGATGGTGTAGACTAGATTATTGGTAAGATAAACCAGACAGAGATAGTTTAGACTAGGCCTAGACTGGTGGTTTTAAAAAGCAGTTCAGTTAACTATTTTCCCAGGGGTAAGTAAAGTGCTATCTACTGACAAATAGGAATTTTGGCCAATCTCTATTTATTAGGCAGGGGAAAAAATCATAAAACCAATGATCAAATTAAGGAAAATAAAAGTTGAGGCAGTTGCCTAATCTGTCATCAAGAGTGTGGGGTGAATAGAGGTGCGATTAGGGTGTCCAGTGAGAAAGAATACAGAATGAAGAGGCAATTAACAAGAAGCAACATGGCTAATGAATTCACACTCAAGACTGGACTGTGGTAGTCCACCAGTGAGGTCAAAGATAATATGAAGCTGACTGAATCAAATGAAAACCCAAAAGAGGCAAAAGCAGTTTGGTTCTAAATAAAGACCCATATCCTAAATCCCAACTAGCTTAACTTTAAAAACTTTAATGATAAACTTGGAAGTGTGTCACCCAAGTGTCGAGCTCATTAAATTATTGGCCAATTAAAATTACTTTAAAATTTTCTTCCTTATTTATGTGCTTCATAAAAATTGTGACTCTTCCAGATTTTTCCTTTAATCCCCTTTTCTTCTTTCACTGATTAATTTAGACCAGGGTGACAGTTAATAAAATCTTCTTGGGATTGTGAATGATATTCAAATCCCAACAAAGTAAAGCAAAAAAAAAAAAAAAAAAAAAAAAAAAAGAAGGAAAAACATGGAATCATATTCTTATTCAAGGCTACTCTAGTCTCTTCAGGGCACTACAGAATTTAAATGTCATTTTTAACTTTGTTTTGTTTTGTTTTGTTTTTTGTTTTTGTTTTTGATTAAGAAGGAAGTTTCACCATCAACCTGCTCTACCTTAGTTAGGAGTTTAGCAAATTCTGTCTTCATTTCTATAATCAAGGGTTCGAGACCTTGTTGGCAGACAGTTTACTCATGGAGTAGCTAACAGTAATAAAATATAATAATATGGCATAGCATCATGATCTGTGTACCATGTGAGTGGAGTGGGCAGTGAGGGCTAAGATGCTTCAAGAGGCTGTAATCGTCAGAGTTGTAGATATCAAGGAAGACTCCTTACAGGAAGTGAAACATGTTGTTTTCAATTGTCTTAAGTAAGCAATTGCGAAAGTTTCTAGTTTTGCATCTTTAACTTTCTTTAAAGTTGACTAAGCTGTGGTAGAGATCACATTTCACAAAAAAAATCAATGCTGATATACGGACCCAACAAGAATCAGATGTCTGTATACATGGCAAAGTAAGAAGTATTCTTTTTTTTTAAATTTTTTTAACGTTTATTTATTTTTGAGACAGAGAGAGACAGAGCATGAACGGGGGAGGGTCAGAGAGAGAGGGAGACACAGAATCCAAAACAGGCTCCAGGCTCTGAGCCGTCAGCACAGAGCCTGATACAGGGATCAAACCCACGAACCATGAGATCATGACCTGAGCTGAAGTCAGCGCTTAACCGACTGAGCCACCCAGGCGCCCCAAGAAGTATTCTTTAATAGCAGATAAGTTTCCAAATTTTCCTCTAAGCCTGTCTTCCTTCATTTTTCACCCATCTCCCTATCAAATAAACATTTTATTATTTTACACGATGTCAGAATGGCTTTTCTTTTTCTTTTTTTTAAAAGTTTATTTATGTTTGAGAGAGAAAGAGAAAGAAAACGTGAGTGGGAAGGCGCAGAAAGAGAGGGAGAGAAAGGATCCCAGTCAGGCTCCACACTGTCAGCATGGAGCCAGACATGGGACTCGAACTCAGGAACTGTGAGATAATAATTTGAGCCGAAATCAAGCATCAGGCGCTTAACTGATTAAGCCACCCAGGTTCCCCTGAATTTTGTTTTCTTCTAACTTTTCTATGTTTACTCTTTACATATTTGGAATGACTTTGTGATATAATGGCCAGAATATTGGCATTTCTGACTTAGAGGTTGAAATGAATTCATCATTTTTGAGATTCAACATTTGTGAACACTTAAGTACCCAAACATTTCTATATATTTGCACATTACGGCTATACTCAGGAGCCAGTCTTTTAGTTCATTGAGGCCCATTTGAAGTGCAGTAGTTAAGAGGGTGAACTTTGGAGTTAGACAAATCTAATATAAATTCTAGTATAACTTTACACATACACATGCTATACATTCTATAGACGGAGTACAATTTTAATATAGTGTTTCCTATAGGTTTAAGCACACAATACTTTCTACATGGTGGCTCTTTTCATGTTTTCTGAAAACTTAATGTTTACTTTATCAGTTTTGAAATGTTTTTTTTATAATTCTGAGAGAGTAACATTTTGAATAAATGATAGTGAACACTTCAGAAATGTGTTTACGGGTTTAAGACCATGATCTCTTGGTCTGTGTAGGTAGAGAAATAGAAGATATATAGGGAAAGGGATATTCAATGTAAGGCTTTGTTTCTGCAGCCTTAATGTTGCAATATTTCAAGCATCTCAGGAAAGAAAGTACTGTAAGGAGAAGCTTTAGGAAGGCAGTGCGTAGCTAGGGAGATAACTGCAGGTATCAGGTGTAGCCATTACCATAGGTAAGAAGAGCCTGCGGGACTTGGGTCGTGCTGCGCCCACCTTTGCTCTGCTTCTGCAAAGTGAACTAGCCTTCTGAGATAAGAGGAAATGACAGATCAGGGAGCAGTGCTGGCACTGAACTCACTGACAATCATGCATCACTCAGGCTTAGGTTGTTTCTGTTGTTCTTTTGTTAGAGTTTACTTTTAGTGCTTTTATAAATGCAGTCTGTTGACTTTAGAACCAGCTGATATTTGTAGGTGCCAGGGCAAGTGTTTTTAACTTGGGAGTAAATGTGGAAGAGTAGGTTCCTTCTGAGCATGAATTTAAGAGGCTGATATTTTTTTTTAATGTTTATTTATTTATTTTTGAGAGAGAGAGAGAAAGAGAGACAGAGAGAGAGAACAAGCGGGGGAGGGGCAGAGACAAAGGGAGACACAGAATCCGAAGCAGGCTCCAGGCTCCAGGCTCCACACTGTTAGCACAGAGCCCGACACGGGGCCTGAACCCACGAACCGTGAGATCATGACCTGTGCTAACGTTGGATACTTAACCGACTGAGCCATCCAAGCACCCCTGAGAGGCTGGTTTTATTGTGCTGTTTTTTCCAGAGGATGTGGCTAACAGAGGTGAATTTTTTCATCAGATGATAGATAAGTATTCAGCTGAACATATGAAACTGTCATTTTATGGGTTAAAATTGGTCAAATATCATCAATTTCTTACAGTTCAACTAAATATGTGATTTTTGTCAAGTTAAGAATCTGGCCCTAGGTTACGTGGCACAACTGAGTCCCATTCATTTTGAGTTGTGAAAATATTTAGGTAAATCTTTGGACTTTTAAACTATCTTCTTCAATTATGCACTCTAGTGACCACCTCGGTCCACTTTTCTACATTTTCTAGATTTTTTTTTCTTGTACTATTTTCATTTATTTATTCATTCATTTAAAAACTGAGTGCATGCTCTGTGGAGGGCACGAAAGAGCAAAAGGAAAATTTAATGAGTCACGGCCTCTGCTTCAAGGACCTCAGTGTAGTTGGACAAACTGGCAAAGAAATAATTACAGTATAATTCAGTAATAGCTAATAGTTGAGGTTTCTGCAAAATTGAGAGAGTAATGTAGAGAAAGACATAATCAACTCTGTCTCAATGAATCAATAAAACTTTTCCTAGGAGGTGGTAATTGATGTTGGCGTTTATGCAAAGAAGAAAAGGGAAAGGTATTCTTGGCAAAGAAAACAGTCAATGCAAAGGGATCAGACACTAAAAAATGAAGGATAGTTCTTTGTGGTTTTACATAGTGTATAAAGCGGGATCAGAGCAGTGACCAGTTGGTGATGTGTCTAGAAAGTAGATGAAGGACAGAGTACGAAAGCATTAATGTCGCTGTGAATGAGTTATTTGGATCTTGTGTTGTAGGCAACGGGCAATGTCAAAATGTCAAAACAGAGGAATAGAGTGGCTTGATTTTGTGTTCAAGAGAGAGAAGACAGTCTGCGGTGGGAGGAGGGAATCAAAGAGAAAGAGAGAAACTATTTTTCAGAGTGCTGACAAAGAGTTGAAATCTGTACCAGCAGTCAGCCTTGCTTTCTTACCATCTAGATGAAGATGTAATAGTCTTACTTTTCATTTGTGGGATCTAGTACCTTCTGGTTCTAAAGGCCCGTCAACAATATCACAAATAATTTTTACAGTCATGTATATACTAGGTGCTTCTTATGCTTCCCCTTCTTTCGCTAACTCTCCCCTCTCTTCTTTTCTTCTTCAGTCTCCATTAACAGTTAACATCTTCCTTCTTCCCACCAATACACACAAGCCTTCATTACTTAGAAAAATGTAGACCTCAGCGAAGCTGTCTGGTTGTCTTCATCAAGCTTCTGGAAAGAATAAAGTGCATTGGTTGCCTCCCTTATTCATTTGTCCCTGAACCCTCACAATCTGGCTTTTGCACCATCTTTCTGATGGCACTGTTTTCTATAAAGCTGCCTCTGATCTTCCCTTCTCACTCGCATGCCTCCTCTTACCATTACATATGCGGGTAGGCCCAGACGATTTTCGAAGTTTTTGCAGTGACCTCTCATTTTTCTTTTTTGGAAACTTACTGACCCTTAGCAATTTCCTAAAATATATATTGCTAAAGTCTACTCTTAAGCAATCACTCCTCAAATGCAGCATGCTCAAAATGTGAGCTTCCAGACTTGCATTTTCCTCTGTTGTTGCTATTTCTAATATTGGAGTTATTTTATTACATAGGCTTCCACTCCAGACTGCAATGATCCCTACGTCCTCTTTTTTATACCTACGGTCTACTTAGAAATCAAATTCTCTCTCTGAAATGGTCCGACATCTGTTCCCTCTTTTATATTTCTCTCTTCCTCTCTAGCTTGGGCACTCTAACTTGTGCTCGGACTGGTGCAGTGTGCCCTTATTATGATGGCCTCCCTATACCTCAGTTGGCTTAATTTTATCCTGAAGGTGCAAAAAAAAATCAGCTTAGGTAGGAAATATTTATTGACCCAATAAGAAAATCTACTATTTGTTAACACCTACTCTGTTCCAGGTGTGTGTGTGAGTGTGTGTGAGTGTGTGTGTGTGTGTGTGTGTGTGTGTGTGTGTGTGTGTGTACAAAGTTCCTATTGCTGCTGGAACAAATTAGCACAAATTTAGTGGTTTAAAACAGCAAAAATTTATTATCTTACATTCTGAAGGTCAGAAGTCAGAAATGAGTCTTACAGACTAAAATCAGGGTATTAGCAGGACTTTGTTCTCTCTGGGAGAATTGGTATTCTTGTCTTTTACAGTTTCTAAGAGACCGCCCACACTTCTTGCCTTCTTGCCTCCTTTCATCATCCACTCACACCACTCTAATCTCTGCTTCTATTATCACATCTTCTTTTGCTGATTTGGACCCTCTTGCTACCCTCTTCTAAGGATTTTTGTGATATACTGGGCCTATTAGAATAACCCAGGACAAATTTCCCATCTCAAGATTCTTAATCACATCTATAAAATTCCATCAGCCATGTAAAATAACATATTTATGTGCTTCAGCATCTAGGATATGTGTGTTAGTGGGTGAGGGTACACCTCATCCTGTCTCCCATAATGAGTTAGATTTAGTGAATCTAAAAAAATTGGTATTGTTCTGTCCTATGGTAGAACTGAGGCTCAGAGGAGTGAAGTCTTCCTGAATAAGGTACACATTCAGGATCTGAACTGAGGTCCACCACACGGCTTCTTCTATGCAGTGGCAATTTAATTGTGCCAAGAACTGTATTAAGTGTTTGGGCATATAACTATAACAAACAATAAAGTTAGGTAGGTACGTGTCTAACTGTAAGCAAAGTATATGGAGAGAGCCACATAGAGAACTAAGATGAGGTGCACACAGTTTGGGAGGGAAGCCTGTGTTCTGGGAGCTCAGCTCTAACCAAGATACTTCCCTCCTCCAATACCGTCAGCTTCCCAGAGCATGAAACTCTATTGCAATGGCATTTAAACACATTTATTAAGTGACACCAACATTCTTTTTCAAGTCTGTGTCCTAGTAGTCTCCCCACCCAGTGCTTCTTACCCTGTAAATATATTATCTATGTAAGTCCAATATATTCTCAGCTTTGTCCTATTGCTCATTATTTCTTTTTTATTCTTTTTTCTTTTTTTCCCTTAAAATATTCTTTTCACTCACTTCTATCAACCAAATCTCTAAATATATTTCAAAAATCATCTCAAATATGCCCTTCTACCTGAAGCTTTCCTGGTCTTGTAGCCCAAATTAATCTTCATGATCTGAGTTACAATAATCTGAGTTACAATAACAGCACTGTGTACTTCTCTTTTTTAAATATTTATTTATTTTTGAGAGAGAAAGAGAGCAAGTGTGTGCACATCAGTGGGGGAGGGGCAGAGAGAGAGAGGGAGACACAGAATCTGAAGCAGGCTCCAGGCTCTGAGCTGTCAGCACAAAGCTTGACACAGGGCTTGAACTCACAGACTGTGAGATCTTGACCTGAGCTGGAGGTGGACATTTAACTGATTGAGCCACCCAGGTACCCCTCAGCACTGTGTACTAGATGATTGTATATGTGACTGTCTCCCCAACTAAATAGTAAATGTGTTCCTTCCTATCTCCCTCTTTCCATTCCTTCCCTTCTTCCTCTTTTCTTCCTTCTCTCTTTCCCATCTCATCTTCATTTCCTTATTTTCTTTCTTCATAACTTTATTAAACATATATTAAGCACATCTCCTTTGTGTTGATCATTGTTTTCATTGTTGGCAATGTATCTATGAACAAGACTCACATAATTTCTACTTTCACTGAATTTACAGTTTTAAAGGCAGGGGTTATGTTGTACCTATCTTTTTTTTTTTTTTTTAATCTTTTTAGTGCCTAGAACATAGAAAATAATACAGTAGGATTTGATTGAATATCTATGAGGATTAAAATTTACCTGGAAACTCCCAGAGTCATAGCCTATTGATAGACTTTCTAAAGACCTATGTTCTTTATTAAAATAAGGAAATATTTGTTTGAATTGACTGTGTTTTCATTATACTTTTTATTTTCCAACTGAGGGTACATATTTTACATTCCAGTGATTATTTTGCTTCTAGGAAAAATATTACATGGATTATGTCACAGTTTGTTCAAATGACTTGCAAGTTTTTTAGCATCACTAGAAAATAGTGAGATACTTAAGTAATTGTCAGTGAATTTTATCTTGTTTGTAGTGAATTACTTTTTATAAGTGAATATCAGAGCTAGTATTGTTGGTATGTATTTTACAAGTGGGTCTTAAAACTTGAATTAAAGTAAAATAATTTGTCATAAAAATTAACAACATGTAGTTCTTACAAATTTATTATGATGAAGATGCACTATAAATTTTAGTTATGTGAATAAATGTATGTCTTGACAGATCATATGTAGTTGTCAACTTTATCAGAATGCCTTGATAATAATTAGAATTCAGGAAGACAGAGTTTAGAGTCTCTTAGAATTCTACAAGTCCCTGATTCCTGTTTTAAAAGTTGATTTGGTCTCCCATTGTGACTCAGAGAGAAAGGTAGGGGTATTCCTTTTTTATAAGTATGTTTAAAAATTAGATCAATTTACCATGAGCTCTGAAAATTCACATATTGTGTTATCTGTTAGAATAATGTACTTATCTAATTTAAATTGGACTTAAAAGTTAAAAATTAAATATTTTAGGGGCACCTACTTAAGTGCCTAGGTGTTTAGTGACTTGGTTGGGCATCCGACATGGACTCAGTTCATGATCTCACAGCTCATGAGTTCGAGCCCCGCATCGGCCTCTGTGCTAACAGCTCAGAGCCTGGAGCTTGCTTTGGATTCTGTGTCTCCCTCTCTCTCTGTCTGCCCCTCCCCCACTCACACTCTGTCTCTCTCTCTCAAAAATAAACAATTAAAATTTTTGAAAAAATTAAATACTTCTACTTCTATTTAGTAAATTATATCTATGATATGTATGATTGAAGCTTGATATTGAGAGCAAATAACGTAAGAAAATAGGAAACAAATTTACACTTTTCTGAGAAGAGACATGCTTCTCTTTAGATAATGGAGGCCCATCTAGCGAATTGCTGCTAGAATACTGTACAACTTGATAATTAGAAATTTCTTGTGTAAAAAAAACTAGCCACTGACAATGAAATCAATGCAGTAGTAGGTATAACATGGCTGATGTGAAGTTGGTATGTATTGATTTGTTTTTTTCTCATGGAATAATGGAGAAATAGCTATGGTATTATTAGCCATCTGGATCTTCTTTTATTTATCCTTCACTATTCATGGATATTTCCATGTGAATAAACAGTAAGTATAAAAAAAGAGCAGGGGCTCCTGGGTGGCTCAGTCGGTAAAGTGCCCGACTTCAGTTCAGGTCATGATCTCGCAGTTCGTGGGTTTCGACCCCAGCATCCGGCTCTGTGCTGACAGCTTGGAGCCTGGAGCCTGCTTTGGATTCTGTGTCTCCCTCTCTCTCTGCCCCTCTCCTACTCATGCTCTGTCTCTCTCTCTCAAAAACAAGTAAACATTAAAAAAATTAAAATGAAATAAAAATTAAAAAAAGAGTAAATATACTTGAGGAGTCAAAAATACGCTAAAAGAGCCTGTGTCTGTGTGGTAGGGTAGCTTTTCATAAAGGTAAAAGTACTTGGCCTATCAGTAGAAAGACAGAGATTCTAACTTGGGTCTAGCCTCTACCCATAATGTGAGTCTGGGTTAGAGAAGATGATTTCCAAGACACTGCCAACACTCCTGTCTGAATCTGATAATTTAGTGACTATTTAAAATCTTAACTTTGGAATTTTTGTTAGGCAATGTTGCTCATGTCCATGCAACTGGATCTCTTTACTGATGTGACTTTATCGTATATTTTATGATAAAGTATCTTTGGAGTCAAGATGTAGTATATATAATGATAATGTGCATCCTTTTATTATTATTTTGAAAAATTTATGTTCCTTTTGATTGGAATGTGAATTAAAATTCAGTTTCCATCATCTTCAAATTATTGTCCATATGATACTGAATTGTGAATATTAGTGTCTCTCATGTCAGAGGACAATACCTATAGTCTACGTAGAGGGGATGCTTATGTTGCACCATGCACAGTTCCAGCTCGTTATGTGTACTCCCTCACTTGATTTTCATCATCACCATAACATGTAGGCACTTTTATAACCTCTGTTTCCAGGGTGATTAAGTGAGATGCTTAAGGTCAGTGAGTAAGTTGTGGATTCAAATTTTATAAAATCTTCACATTTGATCTAGCGTTCGTGCATGCAAGTATTTATAAAACAAAATTCTTCATGGGGAATATATTTTCTACCAAGTTCTATTATTGATCCTGGGAAATACAGTTGAAGGAACAGATTTATGGGAGTGATGTCATGCCCTGGCTCTGCCATTCATTCTGAACGAGTAGTGGCAGCAGCTCTTTAAGTAGTAGGGATAGTACTGAAAAGAAAGAAAGAAAGAAAGAAAGAAAGAAAGAAAGAAAGAAAGAAAGAAAGAAAGAGAAAGAAAAGAAAAAGGAAAGAAAAAAAAAGAAAAGAGAAAAGAAAAGAAAAGAAAAGAAAAGAAAAGAAAAGAAAAGAAAAAGAAAAGAAAGGCAGTAAAGGACCCAGTATGATGTAACGATAGCAAAACCAAGGAAGGAAGGAAACTGTCACTAGGGAACATGCATGTATATTTTTCACACATCCTATGTCATTTAATGTTCTCAGCAATTCTGTGAGACACAGGCAACATGATTCTCCTTATTACAGCTGGGGACAAGTTAACTGAAGCTGACAGAAATTAGATCTTGCAAACAGAGGCCATCTTACCTAATGACAGCAGGCTGCAACTCACATCTTAGACAGCAAAGTCTGTATTTTTTGCCCTACATTGTATTTCTGCCGTTGTTCTCCATTTTAAACTTTTGTTAAAAATTTCTGTTTTGCCCTTGATGGTACCAGGGATGGAAGGAAGAGACCAAACAGCCCTGACATGGCAATGAACATGTGTTCCTCTTAAAGCCACTGTTGCCTCTCTCTTTCCTCCTTTCTCTCTCCTTCCCTCCTTCCCTTGACCTCTGTTGTTGCTGTTTCAAGCTTTCCTACACTGGTTCACATCTTTAAGAAGGCAATTATTTCTAGTACTGTATCAAAGCATTGAGTGATATCACCACCAGTTTTAGTCAGCTTACTGTCACAGGAAATGTTTAAATATTTGGGAGTGCCTGGGTGGCTCAGTCTTTTGAGCATCTGACTTTGGCCCAGGTCATGATCTCATGGTTCATGAGTTTGAGCCCTGCATTGGGCTCTCTGCTGTCAGCTCAGGCTGCAGGCTTCGGATCATCTGTCCCCGCTCCCCACCCCCACCCTTCCCTCTCCCCTCTCCCTGCTCCTTCCCCCTCTCTCTGCCCCTCCCCTGCTCATATTCTCTTTCTTAAGAAGAATAAACATTACAAAAATAAAAAATAATAAAAAATAAACTTTTGATACAGCTCAAATGTGACCAGTTCCTTCTTGTCACATTCCGTAACAGTTGTCTCATATGTATTTGTCCAGCAATCAAATGAAGGACACCACCTTATTATATATTCCATAGGCGTGCCATCTTATTATTTATTCTATAGGTATCACCAGCTAGAGGTTGGAAAGGAAACTCAAAGCAATTGAGTGCTATTTCATGTTTCTGTTCCTGGTAGCTCTAAATATAAAAATCAAGGTCACTATTATAATTTTATGGAACTTTTCTTTACAAGGCCTTCATTATGAGAAGTACCTTGAGAAAAACAGTGATATTTTCCTCTGCATCTAGGTAGTTAACTTTTGAGCAAGCATGAGAAAGATTTAAAATGATGGAAGATTTGGAATAGCAATGTAATTGGGCTTCTATTGGAGGCTGTTAGCTATTTTCTTCAATATTCCCCTGTAAGCTTTTATTACAGTCTTTGTTAGCTGCTAGCCAATAACCATTATCACTTCTTTCCTTTATAACAAAACGCTAATTTTATGGAGGAATTCACATTTTTCCTCCAATTATGTGCTTATGAGGACCCAGCCCCATGTTCCATCACAGATGTGAATCATGGTGGACCTATTCTCTTTGCCTATGAGTGGTCAGGCATGATCAGGTGATGCAGCTTATGGCTAATAAGCTCTGAGTGGAGAGTCTTTAGGATTTCTCTGTGAAAGATTTCTTCAGGGGATCAAAAGAAATACATGTAATAAACAGCTCCTTACTTGTTTTTAGGTTTATTTATTTGGAGAGAGAGAGGGAGGAGAGAGAATCCCAAGCAGTCTCTACACTGTCAGTGCAGAGCCTGACGTGGGGCTCTATCGCACGAACTGTGAGACCATAACCTGAGCCAAAATTAAGGGTTAGAAGCCCAACCAATGGAGACACACAGGCGCCCAACAGCTCCTCACTTTTTTTGCTTAGATTCTTAGAATTGTTGTAGCCCACTTGCTAAATAACATGGAGTTGTTTCCCAATATATTGAGGGTAGCAAAAAGTAAATATGGAAAAAATTTGGTTCCTAGACATCGTTGACCTACTGATTTAACCACCGCTAGTTGTGCTCCCGGAATTCTTTTTGGAAGACCTATTATGTTTTTAGGATTACATACTTAACTATTTGATTTGAGGATTTTTCTTACTCTTCCTCTACTTCCCAGCCAGCTTCACAGCTCGTGCTTTAAAATGCAATGATAAAATATGTCAGGATTTCACATTTCGGACAGTGTGCAGAGTGTTCCAGTTGTCATCCAAGTATCATTTTTATTAACCTGTTTACAAAGTGACTTGATAGTGTCCGATGACAGACACTAAGTAAAAACTCATTTTCATTACTTAATATTATAAGCATGGCACCCAAACATAAAATCATAATTTGGCTAAAACCTCAGGTATATTTAGTGCTACCCAACAGTGCTTTACTGTTTTCTGTTTGTCTATTTTTTGCTAAGCAGTTGATACAAGATGCCTGGATATGGGTAAATATTAATAGTATATTTTCTTTGCTTTTTGAAATTGGTCAGAATACACAATGCTATGGAGGTTTTTATTGCAATTGTCTTCCAGAGTTTAATCAAAGTGCACTTACTGCTGCACATGAAGACCTAGAAATTCTCTCAGTAAAATGTTCAAGGGTGGCATTCTTATCATAATGGCTTATTGAGGTACATTAAATAAAGTAAAATAATATAGAGGTTGTTTTTTCACTGAATACAGTATACATAAATTCTTTTTTAGGTATGTTTAGTGCGCCTTAGAACACTTTGAAATTTTCCACGTGGCTAAAATTGACAAAATGTATGGATCAACTTTCTTTGTAACAATAACTGAAAAACTTATAGATATTCTTGTAGATTTTCACATGAAAATGGAGAAAGCTGGGATGATGGATCCCTTCTGAAGTTCTTAGCTATTTCATGACATGCATTAGACTTTCTGTGATTATCAACACCGTACTGTTGTCTTATTAGGAACCTTTTAGTGGCTGAAGAGAATCGTTTGTTTTGATTCTCACTGTTCGAAAGAAAAGGGATTGTAGAAGTTTTTATACCTGTTTTTGGTCCTATCAAACTGGAAAGGGCACACTCCAGCCTCAAAGATTTTTTTCTGAAAGACTTACAGGCCAGAGCTCAATGTATGAGTTTGTTTCCAGACTTGAATTTCTCGAGTTCCAGAGAGATAGACTTCTATTAGGCCACCGGGCTAGAACAGCAATGTTTAGATATTATTTCAATCAAAGAACTGTGTTCCATTACCCTAGGATCTATGTCAAGCTGTGGATTAGGTTAAAAAACCAACAAAAGCTCCTGGTGGTTGAAAGATTATAAGTATTTTGCTACATTACTGCATTGCAGGCGTGAGCACGTTCCTTTAGCGTTTTAGAGTTTCACAGTGTTACAATTAATTAATTGTGTCTATCTAGCTAAAACACTAGTCCGAGTTACCGTCTGCACTTTTAATAAATCCTTTGAATTCCCTTGATCTTTCTCTTTTCTTATCCTGTGTTCTGTAGTACAACTTTCCTAAACCCATGAAACTTTGATTAATGGAATAAAGAATTAGATTCGAGATACCTGTTTTTGTTACACTTCCTTGCTTCTCTGACATTTGGGTCACTTTCAAAGTGTACCTCGGTCTTTCTCACAGATGGTAAATAAAAAAAAAAAAAACTCGGAAATTGTAAAGCATTATCATCCTGGCTAATTCGAAATAATTTTTCCACAGTTGTATGTAACTAGCCATTCACTATACACATTCAAGTATAGCATTTCTTTTCTAGAAAGTAGTTGATGTTTCATCATATTTCTTCCCCGTTTCATTTTTCTGCCCCCAACGGTATGCATGTATGTAAATCAGGTAGAGAGTACAGTGGGACCCAAAATATCTTATCAATTGCTCTTTTGATACTGATTTTTATTGCAATCTTTGAGTAAGCACTTCATAGTTTCTTGAATGACCCTGGGTGTGGTTCAGTCAGTTGAGCTTCCAACTTCGGCTCAGGTCATGATCTCATAGTTTGTGGGTTTGAGCCCCGCATGGGGCTCTGCAACTGAGAGCTCAGAGCCTGGAGTCTATGTAGGATTCTGTGTCTCCCTCTCTCTCTGCACCTCCCTCGCTCCCACTCTGTCTCTCTCTGTCTCTCAAAAATAAATAAATGTTAAAAAAAATTTAAAAATCTACTCATAGATTCTAAAAGCCTCTAGTTAATAAAATGAACTGTCCCAGTTTGCTTCAGGTTCTGATATCCAAGTGTAACTATTTTAGAACACCTGTGTTTTTATCCTTGATAGTCTATGCATAGAACTTGATTTGAACCTCCCCCCCACCGCCCAGCTTCAGAATTCATGTTAAATTGTCTTTAATCTCTGTATTTTCCACTTTCTCCTACGTCTCTCTCACCACTCTCAGCAAATATAGAAAAGAAGCAGAGCTTCTGGTATAAACGTGCTTCATCCTTGACCCCAGGGGGAACTCATTGCTTCCCAGCTGTGAGGAGTGTATTTCTTAGTAGGGAGCCTGGTCTTCCTTTCACCTGGTGCTGCTGGTATAAGCAGCTATCATGTTCGGATTCAAAGGTGGCCAAGATAGCATCCTGAGGACATGTCCCTGGAATGAAGTAGAACCCACTTCTGTCCAAATGCTGCCAGGTGGGAAGAGGGTTCGGTGCCCTGCTGAGAGCACTGTGATGTGTGGGTGGAATCTGGCAGGAGGGGGGGTCCAGTTAGGAGCACAGAGCCAGCCCGCTTCACTTTGCTGTTTGAGAGTACCTGAAGGAAGATGCAGAACGTGACTTCTTTCCTTTCTCACAGCTCCTATGAACTCCGTTGGCGATGCAAGGGTCTACCTTATTTATGCTGTGGTGGGGAGATAAAGATGTTGGAATTAAGGGCCCAATAACTTTCATACTCGCACAGTGCCTCCTGAAAAAAAAAATAGCATATTCAGAACAGCTCAGTTTATTTTCTTTTCTAGAAAATCCTGGGGATTTGGGTGTGTGTGGCGGGGGGGGACCTACCGACAGGCGGCTTTTGGTTGGGGGGTATCAGCTAAAAAGATAGACTTGTTTCTCCTAAAGATTTCAGTGAATGACAATAAAATGAATTATTTTGATACATTTTTTTTTAAATAAAAGGATTTTTTTGGTCTAAAATGGGGCAGAGAGTACATAAATAATGTACTTATTTACAGTACATTTAAGGAATATTCAAACTACAATGGACTTGGTGTGATAATGGGGAGATTATAAGGCATCATGTTTTGCTAAGCAGGAGACACAATTTAAGAGTTAGATTTGTGAAGAATACAACATGTCTTCCTCCCCCCTTCTGTAGTTTCACATTTGGCTAGAGACATTGTTCTCTAAGATTCAACACCTAAAGAATGCCTTTTTTTATATTGCTCAAAGCTGACCTCTGCTTTTAGAAAAGTTTATCTGCACTTTTTCATCTGTTTAGAAACATACATTTTTGGTTAAAAGATCGAAGACAATCTCTCTTTGTCTTTTTTTTTTTTTTTTTCCCTGAGCTAGGGAGGTTGAGATAAAAAAGAATGACTGCTTTAAAAGTCACACATGGCTGTAATTTAAGATTTTTTTCCTCTCATTGTCCGTAACAGTTGAAAGAAACCTTCAATGAAAGTTTATTAACTAGGCCAATGCCTGAGGCAATAAAGGTTCATTTATTACCAGTTTCTTGGCTGTTTTTCTTCTTCTATTTTTCGGTTAAACTCCTAGCGTAAGATAATACTTCACAAAATTAAACCTTTGACCTTCTGTAGAGTTAAGTCTCCTTTGATTAGATAAAGTAACAATTTATGGTCCAGCATGAGGTTGCACATGAAATGAATAATTCAATAGACTCCGTGTGGACGGAGGATCTATTGCTTTTGAAAATTTGAATGCTGTTTAAAGGGGGGGAAAGTCTGCTTAAGTGTGTTGTCTTTATTCCGTGTGCACTTTAGCAATATTTCAAAAGGCTTTACTTCCAACATAAAGTTAGGTTTGAATTTTCTAATTCTCTTAGGAAAGATGTGTGGTAAAAATGATGCCAAAAGCTTGGCAACTCTTCGTACGACTGTCCTATGAGTGAATATGCCGAACATTCCAGGTATTACAAAGGCTGAATTATAAAATTAAATAATTCCCTGAGAAAAGTGACCATTGCTTTTACCAATAGAGTTCTATAATGATGGGGCAATCGGAATATTATAATTTGGGATAACATTATGAGCCACTATTAACATATCTTAAATCACAATGATATTTAATAACTTTTAATGAGAAGCAATATCGCAAAAATAAACTATAATAATAATAATATTATTAAGCCAGGTTCTTAATTTTGAAGTCAACCCATTCGGAATTAGGAACCAGTTTCTGGTCATTACGTGGTAACCTTTGTGAATAACAATAATGTTTTTAATTTCATTTTGCTTAAGTCACGTTATAAGTTTGGAATGCCATCACTCATTGCTGAAAGAGTGCTTTCCCAGGTGTCTCTCTCATTTTTCTATGTATTCTTTTAAGAATTGTTTAGGAAGATTGAGAAAAATCTTTGCTCCATCTGTGAAACTATTTTATTGGAATTGCCTAATTACTACAGAACAGATACACATACTTTCAGACTCAGAACTGATGTTTGTTTCAGTCTTCAACTCAGTGGAGGTAGAGAAATGTGTACACAGCACAGGTCCGTGTTTCTCATAAAGCTGTTGTGATTAGCTGGTTGTTTAAATTACTAATTGACATGCAGGAGTTGAATGCTTGAGAGAAGTGTTTTAGTTTTAGTTTGGTTCTTTTTCAATTAGCTTAAATTATTTAAGGTGAATAAATCTACTGCAGTGATTTAGTTTCTTTTAATAGAATCTCATGGTACAACATAAATTAGGTCAAGAGAAGCCACTGGATCAGTATAACTACAGACTTTGCTCCTAAAGTAAGGGCTATAAGAAAAATTGAAGATTTGCTGTGATTTACAGTTGTTTTGAAATAAAGTGAGTTTCTATGAGAATACACAAAAGACTCACATTTCTTGCCATCTTAGGAATTAAGTGGTTCTTTCTGTCATTAGGATTTTTTGTAGCAAAAAAGGAAACATGAGTAATAACAACCATTGGTAGTCGTTCGTCGACATCCACCTTCTCTGTTCCTAGGTGAGCTGGGTTGCATATACTAATGCAACCTCAGAAGGGAAATCGTTTTAAAGATAGATGGCATTTATTTCTTGAGCGATAAACTACAAGATTGCCTCAAAATCAGACAATTTAAGTGGTTTTTGTGCTAAAAATAATTAAGTTAGTTGACTATGATTACAATGAGTTGCCAAGGTAGAGACTTCATCTGTTTAACGGCCCACTGTCTAGGAGATGGCAATCACTTGAGACTATGAACTATAACCGATATTTCTTTTGTAATTTCCCTATCACATGGCAGTACAACCGATATTTCTTTTGTAATTTCCCTATCACATGGCAGTACGTATTCTTCTAAATCAATTAGGATTGTTCTTTACTGTAATCCAACTTTAAAACTTCAACCAAAAACCTGTTTTTCCAAGTACTACAACTGGCCTATCACCATTCACATTTTCCTTGTAAACAAATGAGGAAAATAGCTAACTTTTAGGCTGATTATGCCGATTCAATGAAATGTTGACATAAATATTAAAACTTAATGACAAAAGGGTGAAGAATATACTGCCTCAACTAGTCCCTCTGTTCCTGTTGCTTTTCAGTGAACATGGCTGTCTGTTGTTCCCAACCCAGACCCTGACTTCTGTTTACAAAGTGATTGTGTGTGTGTGTGTGTGTGTGTGTGTGTGTATAATTACATTTCTTCCTGAGTCTTTCCTTGGAAAAAAAAAGTATATATTACTATATCAGAAAAAGTGTGTTGTCACACCTTTTCCAGTTACTTCTATTGGATAACTCCCCACAAACAAGACTTTCATGTAAGAAATGGCCACCTCTACAACACTTTTTTCTTATCTCCTCTCCCCTTCTCACCAACAACCACATGCTACCTGATTTCTAGAAAGAGAAAAAAAAAAGCGACTTACTGAAGTATCAAAGGATTTAGGAGAGGATTTACATGGTGTTGAGAAACATAGTTGAACATTTGGGGAGATTATTCTTAGGCTAAAATGCCAATGAGGTGACTCTTTTGCAGGAAATTAAATTTATGACACCATTTCCTCTTTTCACTTATTGTACTGCCTGAACTGTCACCGATATATTGACAAGTAGCCTCTTTAAAAAACATCCTTTCAGAATGTCACACACTGTCAGTTATTCTCAGGCTAGTACGAAGCACCTGCCTGGAGTCAATGCACTGAGTAATTTGGGGTGATTGAGTCACGTGAGTAGTAAAATGAATTGCTCCTTAGACAAACATGAGGACATCTAAAGAACAGTTTATTGGAGATGGAATAATAATAAGGGTGCTTTAAAGAAAATTGGAGTCAAAGTTTACCTATTTCTGTTTATTTCTATTTAGAGTTTGTTCTATATTCAGGACATAGGAAAATAATTATTTGCTCTTCTCTTTTGTTCTTGTTGTGCTGTAAATAGAGGACTCAGGCTAATATAAATACTGTATTTTACCTGTAGTCCAGGTTGAAAGCTTTGTGCACAAAGTGGAAAGACCATTGTTTCTGTGGCAGATATATTCTAAATTCTATAAAACTGAATTCCAAATGAACAATTTGGTCAGGTTTCTAAATGAAGTCAGCTTTTACTTTCTTTTTTTTTTAATATATGAAATTTATTGTCAAATTGGTTTCCATTCAGCTTTTACTTTTGACATCATCTGAGCATCTATACCCTTGACTTCCTATGCCGTCTATAAGCTACTTGAGCAAAGGGGATTCATTTTCTTTCAGTGATCCCTTGGTTTACAGTATTCTGTACTTTTCTTTTTACATTTATTGACAGAGTCAGTGTGGTCAATGCTGCACTGGGAGTTAAGGGAATTGGGATCACTCTATCATTATTTAATGGTGTGACTTTATAGAAATGATTAACCTCACTGACCTTAAGTTTCATCATCAGTAAAATAAAAGGGTCACATTAGATAGTCTTTTTCGTCTCCATGTTTTATAAGTCTAGACCCTGAGTGGCTGTTAACTATTTTTCTAAAGACAGTAATGTTAACAGGTGGAGTAAAAGTGAGAATTTTATATTCAAGACCTTTTTGTGCCCGAGTTCAACGTTTTAAAAATTACCTATTTTCTTATTTTAAACCGTAGTAATTTAAAATTTTGAATTAATTGTGCTTCAGCTTGATTCTGTGAGTTAGTGATCAGAAGTTGAATGTTTCAAAAACTTCCATGGAGGGGCGCCTGAGTGGCTCGGTTGGTTAAGCATAAGACTCTTGGCTTTTTAGCTCAGGTCGTCATCTCACGGTTCATGAGATGGAGCCCTGCGTCAGGCTTTGTGCTGATGGCACGGAGCTTGCTTGCGATTGTCTCTCTCCCTCTTTCTCTGCCCCATCCAACTCTCTCTCTCAAAAAAAAAAAAAAAACAAAAAAAAAAAAAACAAGGAAAGAATTGAAAAAAATTGAAACAAATTCCTCAGTGATTTAACACATGGCCAAATAACATAACATCTCCATGGTGTTCCCTCCACCGACTTCAACTACTATTCCTTTGCTCTGAGGGCTTGCGATTTTAAGCTATTCAGAATAAGAATGCTAAATTTGATGTCTATTTGGTTGATTATTATTATCAATATTATAATAAACTCTTTCCATATGTATCTCCAAATTAGTGGGGGGTTTTGTTAATCCAAACATTTAAAAAATCTAATTAAATCAATTGAAAAGCTGAAAACTGGTGTAGGGAGTGTTTCCATTAATGGCCTTAAAGATCAATTTCCCTTTTCTCTGCAGAATATAAATGTGTTTTAAAGGGCAAGAAAAGTCAGTCTAATGGACATTAGGAGACACATTCACATTCAAAATCTTCAGTCTATTCTGATTCACAATTAAGTTGCTTATTCCAGTTGCTTATCATGTCTGTTATTAATCATTCAAGGGTGAGGACAGGTATATTTCAATCACAATTTCCCTTTATTTAGAAAGTATCGAAAAAATAAATAACTGAAAATTAGTGTCAGTTTTTTAGACAGCTGGTATTTAAACAAGGATTGGAAGAAAACAGGGTGAAAAAGGGTACTGGTATTTTTAAGTTGTTATATTGAGCCAAAAGTTCTTCTAAGACTTGGAGTGATTTCAGCTGAGTTGTAATTCAAACTTATATGGAGCTTACAATGCACCTTCCACCGAGTTTTGCAAAGAGTCTATAGGAACTGTCAGGAGCAGAAAGATTACTTCACAGTAATGACTGTTGAATTGAACTATGCTTTTTGATGTTTTACTTTCTGAATTGAATTGTTGGACAAGATTAATTGCACACAGTGAGAGTTTTAAATGAATGGCTATGTAAAGCATTAAGTTTCTCTGTATGCCACTTGGGGGGGAGGGCAGCCAGGAGGTTTAAATGAATAAATGCATTTAATGTGCAAAATGCCTGGGCTAATTTTAAAACTCTTTTACTAACATCCTCTATTGAAAATAGAAACCTACTTTATTCGTCTGTCTTGGTTATATTGCTGTGGTTGAAGTAATTTAATATTCCTGCTTTCCACTAATCTTCTAGTTCAACAGAAGTAAACAATAGGTTTCATAAATTAAAAATACACTCTTCTGAACATGCTTATAAGATTAAAAAAAAACAAGGCAGTAAACATTTATGACTGAAACAAACTAGATTGTTCAAATACTGCCATGATGTATCATGTATATCAATATGGCACTGATATCAGTTAGAATGCAAACAAGGTTTTAAATGATGTGCCCCTTCATTTCAGCTGGAGAATCCGCTTCACACCATCTGCCTATCAGATGGTTAGGAACCAGGACTGCGTATTAATGCCACATGTTCGATTTTCCTCCTTCTTGTAATGGTTAGATTCATATTGCTAATAGCTGTGCATGAGCACTGTCGATGAAATTTCTGTGACGGTGGAGTGATGAGATATTTATAAGCCGCCTGTCTCCCTGAATAATCAGTAGGAAGAATGCCAGACATAAATAACTTATCAATTCCAGAATATTAATAATAACTACCATTGGCTATAATCTACTGCATCTTTAAAATGGTTTCTTCTAAATTTGGGTGAAGTGACATAGACTAATAAAAAGTCTATCATATAGAAGCTTTGACTGCTTACTATCTCTTACATATAACTCATTTTATTTAACCATTAGCTTTTGGGAAATACATTTTATATGGAATGTGATGTAAAAGTAGACAACATATCAAACATTTGGAAGTCATCTTGATGTCTTTGAAACCAAAGATCAAAGATTGGACCTTTCAAGTTAATGAGCAAACAAACAGATCAGAGAAAGAATTTGACAGCAATATGTCTCTTTTATTGATATTTATAATCTATAGTTGTAATCTACTCTTTATCACTAGGAGTACTAACTTATTTGAAAGAAATAGAATGGGGATATTTTTCCTTATTTTAGAAAGGCTGGTCAGGATTGTATATGGCATTTGAAAGATTTAAAGGCTGTTTTGATAAAAGTTGAAAGCAGAAGAAAAATGCTATCTTTGCAAAGTAAAATAAGGCTCTTAAGTGGTGACAATGCCTGCCTCTCTTCCAAATGATAAACCCATGGATTGGTTTTAGGATATTGAATTTGAAGTGGGGAAGGCTTTGTATCAATAGAGCACAGAGGGGAGATTTAGTGATTTTAAGATAAATGTGATCAATGTAGACTACTAAATGAAATGTTTAGATAGAGGCATGGGTTTTAGATTTCCATTTGTCAAGTGGCTAAATTCTCACTCCACACTGTTAGGTTGCTTCTGTCGTAGTTGCATTTTTGTGAGTAACTGAACAGGGGTAAAACTAGACATAAGGACATGATGGATATTCTGGGTTACTTGATAATATTTACTACCATTTGTGGAGGGCTTAGTATGTGCCCATGCTGTTGCATATATTATCTTGCCTTTATTCTCCACAACATCCCTATCAAGTCAGAATTGATATCTCTGTTTTAAAGATGAGAATTTTGAAGTCTTAGGAATTATATAACTTGCAGCAGTATCCCAGATAAATTTGATGCATGTTGTCCAAAGTTTGTATGGCTTTTGGAGTGCTGCTTTTTAACCATCACATATTTACCCTCTACATGATAGATAGGTTAGGTAACTAGTAATTTCCATGACAGTAACTAAAGATTTTAGCAGAGCATCAAAAAGTGAAAGTAAAAGAAATCTATAAGCCAAGATTAAAAAAAACCAAACTTTTAACAGTATGCGGTTAGAAAAGTAATACAGAATTTTCTCTGAAGGAGCAGATCAGAATGAAGCCCACAGAAATGAGTCTGTATCATAATTCGGACAACAATGTGAAAAGTCGTGTTTTAAAATTCTGTGTAAAAGCCTAT
Organism: Panthera pardus; assembly: GCF_024362965.1. Taxonomy (NCBI): domain Eukaryota; kingdom Metazoa; phylum Chordata; class Mammalia; order Carnivora; family Felidae; genus Panthera; species Panthera pardus. Next base: position 45,038,646 of record NW_026526654.1, read on the forward strand.
TTATCTTTTAAATTGTAAATGTAGAGATAGGGAGATTTAATAGGAAAGAAAAAGAAACCTAAATCTTTTTGCATGATATAAGGCTTATGGTCTTTAACCTAGTTTTGATATACAATCCCTTTCGTGAGGGCCAACTGGAGGTCTGGCAGTGTACAAACTATGACTTACTATCCTTTCTGTGAAGGAAAGTGTCTTTTTTTTAACAAAATGTTTCTTAGTCCATTATCTTATTAGTGCCAAATGAGTTTTAAGAATACATTTAAGTGTCTCCATTGTTAATTACATTGGATTTAGAATGTTTTTTAATATTCTTAAAAAATATTTATTTACTTGTGAGAGAGAGAGCAAAGGGCCGAAAGAGAAGGGGACAGAGGATCCCAAGCAGGCTCCGTGCTGACAGCAGAGAGCCCAACATGGAGTTGAACTCACAGACAGTGAGATCATGACCTGAGCTGAGGTCGGGTGCTTAACCCACTGAGTCATCCAGGTGCCCCTGGATTTAGAATCTTTTCAAATAAAACGAAATTATTTCATATTTGACTTGTCAGTTCAGTACGTGTTTCTGTTTTGGTGTATGAGATACTTTCACTGTGCTCTGAGAGCATAAAAAAGTGAGTTTGGTGAAGTAAGATAGGTGGGTTAATCATTCCTTAGTGTAAGAGATCATTGATTTGTTCCTTCCTCATATGACGATACACACACATACTTTCTCTCTCTCTCTCTCTCTCTCTCTCTCTCTCTATCTATCTATCTCTATATATTTGTTATGTTTCCCCCAATGAGAGAAAGAATTCTTACCAATTCAAGAATCCAAAGTGATTACCCAAGCTTTTCAGTAACAGTTATTGTACATGCCAAATAGATTCATGCATGTAAGTGGTTGCTGGAGTTAGTAATGTACATGACCGCTGCATCAATAACATACTGACGTACTGCATTACGTGGCTTACCTTTTCACTTCCGCCGTGGTAGGCCAAAGGCACACGAAGATTCATTTTTATAAAAGTCTGCGTCCCACTAGAGCGGTACATCTCAAACTATGATTCCTTCGTCCAGCCTGATTTTGTGTTTTAACAAGTTCCCTTGTTGATTCTGAAGCACACTCACTTTTGAAAACAACTGTAATGATCTACTCAGTTAAGAAACTTGATTATGAGATGCAGACACACTTTAGTGTAAATTGCTGTCCTTAAATAATCTAAGGGCAGTAAGCCCTCAGAATCAACCTGTTTGTTGAAAGGTGAAAACACAGATTCCTCAGCCCATCCCAGACAGTCTGTGACTGTGTCTTTGGAGAAGATAACCTCTAACTACCATGCATGATGGCTGGATTTGATGTTGACTCTCAGTTTAAGAAATACTGAATTACCTAAGTCTGAGATAAAAATGGTTCATCTTGCTTGGGAAGGATTAAAAACAGTGGTAAATTTGTAATATAATGTACTTCAAGGTGGGCTACTGAAGGAGGACATAACAAAAATTCTCACTTAAGAAAGGGTGAGTGAGGGCTGTCTGGGTGGCTCTGTTGGTTAAGGGTCCCAGGTCATGATCTCACAGCTCTTGAGTTCAGGCCCCTGATCAGGCTCTGTGCATCCAGCTCTCAGAGCCTGGAGCCCGCTTCGGATTCTGTGTCTCCCTCTCTCTCTGTCCCTCCCCTGCTCGCTGTCTGTCTGTCTCTCTCTCTCAAAATAAACATTAAAAAAAAAAAGAAAAGGGTGAGGCAGGGAGGTAAATGTTAGGGGTTCCCAGTATTTACACAAGTAGGCAATTCTCGGTTACATGAAAATGTTTTCACAGTTTGAATTCTCTATAAAGTATAGACCAAAAGCTAGACTTATTTTGTGAATTTATAACAATTTTTTTTTCAAAGACAACTTCATTTTGGAGCAAAATATACAATGGGGCTTCTTTCTAAGAGCAAGTGGGGGGGGGGGGCGGGATTTGAGAATTACATCAGAGATTTGAAAGGGCCATTGCAAGGCCAACAGGAAGTGCAATAAATACAGAGGGCGGATGAGCCTTTTGTGATCCTCTCCAGCCCTAGGCAGATGTAGCTTGGGAGAGTCATGCTTTATATTAAATTAATGAAATTTGCTGCTCCTAATATATTCACATTGATTGTAACATAAACATAATGCTTTAAATTACTTACATAGATATTGTCAAAAGAGTGACCATATTTCTCCTGTGGCTTTCCAAGTAGTCTAGTCTCAGAAGTGTTTTTTCATTCTGTGAGAATTTGTGGCAGGCATTGTGGTAGATGTTTGGGATACATATATTAAGGAAGTATTTCTTTCCTTTTGGTGTTATAACCTAGTTAGAGGAGCTGGCTTTAAACGTAACCTCCCCCCTCCTAAAAAAGAGCATTAAAGAAGTCAAGAGTTTCTCTGCTCAGATTGCACATTGTAATGTCCTGAGGAACAGTAAACTCAACCCCAAAATATACAGATGCAGCAGTCCCAGCCAGAATCCTCACAGGGTAGGGTTCAGCTATTTGCAAGGCTTAAAAGCTCCACGAGTGATTCTGATGCACAAAGGACGGTAGAGTCACATACACAAACCAGTGGATGGCTAGCTCTACTCTTGAGGAGTAGGGAAGGTCAGCTCTTTAAAAGAAGTATGTTTTGGAGTGCCTGGATGGCTCACGTTGGTTAAACGCCTTTCGTAGGCTCAGGTCATGATCTCAGTTTCTGAGTTGGAGCCCCACATTGGGCTCTCTGCTGTCAGCACAGAGCCCACTTCAGATCCTCTGTCCCCCTCTCTTCCTGCCCCTCCCCGACTCATGCTCTTTCTCTATCAAAAATAAAGAAATACATATATTTTTTTTTATTTGAAAGAAGTATATTTTGAGCTGATTCTTGAAATGTTGATAGCTATTTCTCAGGTAGATTGAAGAGTTAGGAACCTGAGCTCACTTCTCCTAGAGCATAATATTTACGCCATCAGATAAGGGACACGGGCTGGTTTGGGGTAGGGGCAGGGACAGGGATTAGGGAGCTTTTCTAGAAGTGGGAACAACCTGGACACAGTCTGGCTTGGAAGAAGGAATGTAGTCCATTTGAGGAAATGGGAGAAGGCTGAAGTGTCTATAGCACAAAGAGGAAGTGGGACCTGGGCGAACACACAGTGCTACATGGACAGGCAGGGGACTGAGCATGAAGGGCCCTGACAGCCATGTGAAGTGCCCCACTTGCTTCTAAGAGTAGGCATTGAATGTCATGATTGGATTTTCCTTTCTACAAGATTATGTTGACTGCTGTATGAGTAGTAAGAGGTTGGAAACGGGGAAAGGGGAAGCTGTTGAGAGGCTATTGCAGGACTCCACTGAAGAAAAGGCAGCAGCTGGCACTAGAGGGAGCCGGGAAAATGGAGAAAATTGCTTGAATTTGAAAGCTATTAAAGTGTTAGAATTGTGAGCCAGGTGAGTTAGTGGAACTAAAATCAGCAACTGCTGAAAATGTCATAGTTTTTTTTTTTTTTTTTTCTGCCTTCATTAAACTAGACTAACAATTCGGTATTTAAAAGTATTATAGCCTGGGTGGTTCATTTGGTTGGACGTCCTACTCTCAATTTTGGGTCCATTCATGATCTTGGTGTCATGGAATCGAGCCCCACGTTGGGCTCCATGCTGAGCATGGAGTCTGCCTGAGATCCTCTCTCTCTCTCTCTCTCTCTCTCTCTCTCTCTCTCTCTCTCCCCCCCCCCCGTCTCCCTCTGTGGCTCTCCCTCCCTCTCAAATAAAAATAAAAATAAAAATAGTGCAATACTTCTTATAAAAAATTATTAGATAGTTCAGTTTTATCATGTATGGGTCACACACTTCTAGGAGTCCCCCTTATCTGCAGTTTCCTTTCCCCAGTTTGGTCAACCATGGCCTGGAAGCAGATGATCCTCTTTCTGAAAAATCATCAGAAGGTCAATAGGAGCCTAATGCCAGGTCACAGTGCTTGTGTCATTCACCTTACTTCATCTCATCATTTAGGCAATTTATCATCTCACATCATCATAAGAAGTGTGAGTGCGGTACAATGAGATATTTTGAGGGAGAGAGAGACTGCATTCACATAACTTTTATACAGTATATTGTTGTAATTGTTCTATTTTATTGTTGTGAATCTCTTTCTGCCTAATTTATAAATTAAAGTTTGTCATATGTATGTATGTATAGAAAAAAAGCATGGTATACCTAAGATTCAGTACTATCTGTAGGTTCAGGCAATGGGGGGGGGGTGTCTTGGAACATGTCTCCCATGGATAGAGGGGGAACCACCGTATACCTTTTGAAATTTGTATTAGAAATGTAAAACCATGGGGATAAACTGCCAAGTGGACAAGTAGAAGAGTACCATTCATAAGATCAGGTAAATAAAATTATAAAAAAAATATTTTTAAAAGTCAAGGGTTAAAGAGAGAAGTAAGATTCTTCTAGCTAAGGGGGCTATGGCCAGTCCACCGTATCCTGCAGGAATCATGGCTAGGACTGGACTTTTTGAGGAACTAGAATACCTAGTGTTTAATAGCATGATGTGGCCTTCTTCACATAGTCTATCTCATTTAATCCTCATATTATCCCTTTGTGAATAGAATGAATTTACAGGTGAAGAAACAATATTCAAAAAGGCTTTATGGCTGGTCTAAGGCTATATCATGCATAGTTATGTTTCAAATTCAGTAGAATTTGATTCAGATCTATATAATAATAACAGTCAGATCTCAAGTTGTAGTTTTATCTTCCTTATTTGAATACAAGATATACCTGCTGCATAAAGCAAAGATAAAGACCCTGGAAGTGTTATACAGTAGAGATGAGGCCACACCGGGTAATGAAGGGAAGGGACACGTAGGATAGTCACATTTGTGACAAGGCAAAATCGAGGAAGAGAGAGTTGCTGGGAAACATGAGAATTTTAACAGGAAAGAAAATGTTCTGAAACACCTTTGAAGGAAATGAGTAACTGGGGAGTAAATTCAATCATAGGAAGATGAGAGAATCCGTTCAAGTTGGGACTTAAAAGGCAACAAATGTACAGTGTAGACCCAGATGAATTCTTTGAGTTTACATCAGTGCCTTTTTAGAGGGTGGTTATCAGTTTTTCACTCAAAGATCCATTCTGAAGGTCTTGTTGCATTGGGCTAAAAGGCCTCTTTGGTCTGATCTGAAGGAAAGGTGAGCTCTCCTAACATCTACAAAAAAAAAAAAAAAGCAGAGATTTCTAGGGGGAAAAAAAAGACTTTCTTATAATTTCCGAGGCTGTAACATTTGCTGTAGAAACTAGAAGCGATGATTAGTGGGGAGGAAAAGAGGAGAGAGGTGTTCAGTCTCTAATCCACCAGCTGGAAGTGGAAATAAATCACACAGATAAATTCAAACCGAGTTGAAGCACCGTAGTCAGAAACTCTGAAGCAGCCATAGCAAAAAGAGTATGGGGAGCAGGGATATCTATATCCTCTCCTAGACTGCTAAAGTTTCAGAATTAGGGGAGATTATTCAGGTATTGCAGTGTCTGCCATTTTACAGGAGAGAGATGCCAGGATAAAGTGAACTCACTTGGTAAAACTTCACACGTTTAAGGAAAGCAAACCACTCCCTTCCTCCAAAACCTCTCTGGCTATCTATAGCCTGTACATAAAGCATGGCCTTAGCTTTCTGCTCTTCCATAATCTGGCCTCAAATTCTATTTCTAGTCTCACGTCCATTCCTATCTACCTCCTGTCTTCTGGATGAACAGAGGTGAACTGTTCTGGACAGACATGGCACAGTGGTTAAAAGTGTTAACCCTGGGGCTAGAAGGCTGGGGGATGAGAGGTCAGGGAAGTGAGCTGTGGAGCAAGGCCATTCCAGACAAAGGGAGTGGTATGTGTGAAAGCACAGAAGAAGCAGGGTATGTACACGTATTGGTGGCATGTTCAGGTAGCTGGAGGGGGGCCTGAGGATGCGGAAATGGAGTGATTAGGTAGGTTTACATTTTTTAGTGAAAGGTTTTATGAATTGAGCTGAGCAGTTCAGACTCCCGCCTCCAGGCAGCTGTAGAGGATTTTAAGCAGAGAATAACATATTCTAATTGATCTGTTTGAGAGAGAATTCTGGATGCATTTCTACTCCTCTCCTTCTATGTATGAATTATGTCTCTGCTAATATTTGGTTTGAGAGTTTACAGTGCATCCTCCCCATTATAGCAATGTTGTTTCATTGGCTAGTCGGGAATGAATATATGTTATCAGAGTGTGGCATGAAGGAATCAGATCCTCTAATATGTTTGTATGTGTGCTCTACAAAGTACATGGACTACTACATGAAAAGATCAGAATGTGAATTACCTTGTTTTTAATTTATTCTGTTAAGGTCTGACAGCAGCAGCTGCAGCAGCGGCCGCTGCTACCAACGCAGCCATCGCCGAAGCAATGAAGGTGAAAAAAATCAAATTGGAAGCCATGAGCAACTATCATGCCAGTAATAACCAACATGGAGCAGATTCTGAAAATGGCGACATGAATTCAAGTGTTGGTAAGTTTTATGTTCACGGAAACTTTTGTGATCATGTCGCTACCAAATTACTTTCTTTTCCAGAACAAAACTATTCGTTTTTAGCTTCAAACACAGTGTATATTTTGGAGATACGATTTTGTCCCTCTAACAACATGCACTCTGACTAAATAATTAACGACATAATTTTTTGCTATATGATCAACTGCATGTAGGCAACTTCTAACACTTAGTTCACATCTTTTGTACCACAATTAAGTGCTAATAATCAGAATTTTAAAAGATTGATTACGGGTATGGTGACAAGAATATTTACAAACAAACCCATACTTTATCTTTTTGATTCCTAATGGATGTGTTATCAAATACGTTTGCATCAGCAGTGGAACATATAAACTTAACCCTTTCATGTGCTGCCAAGAATAAGAATAATGTTGACAATTCATTCTTTCTATAAACAACTATAACCAATCTTTCTCGTCGTACATGTACAACTTTGAATTCTCTTGATTTTCTTTTTCTTTCATGAGATGTGGAGAAAGAGAGGAAAAATTAATAGTCACCATTTAAACCAAAACCAACACCTTTCTCTTCGCAGAATTCATTTGAGTAGTTTGTTTTTTCAGACACAACTTCAAATGTGAGTTAACTTTTTTATTGATGATATCTTTAGCATCTATGTGTTGGTGAGATAAAGCATTGTATTCCGCCACTGCAGTGTATTGTTTCTCTTTAAAATGTAGAAATCCTGCTCAAATTATAATTTAACAAGAGAAATGTGGAGACCTACAAGAGATGTGTAAGATACTATATCCAACATATTTTCATGAAGGATGCAATAATTTATGGCAGTTCAATTAAATTTTCTTTTCCATGCAGTATGCTAATAGATTATTTCTTTAGATAATCAGCAGCTCTCTACTTTCTGTCTAATGTCAGATAGTTAAGGGCATGTAAGGGATTTCAGTAATAATCATTCGTACAACAGTTCCATGGAAGCATACACTAGATGTGAATGTTCGAGTAGGGAGTAATTTCTAAATATATACACAAAACACAAAACACAAACTACCATTGCTTCAGTGATGCCAAAGGGTGGCTTCTAATGTAAAAAAGGGAAAAAAAATAGAATTTTTCCATAGCACCACACAAGAGAAGTAGCAAAGGCGTGGCAATAATGCGTTTGATTTGAGAATAGGTTATAAAGAAAGTGGTGGCAATTCTTAGAAGGTTGAAAAGATGTGAAAGAGAGCCAAAGCCATGGCTTTACAGCTGGAAGGGATGAAGAAAAACATGAGGGCTTGCATTTTCAGTGCTCCTAGGGACAGGATGGAGGGCAGCGGGGTTGTTAAGGTCGTGGTTCACACACATAAATTCAGACTTTTAAACACTAAAAACAGTTTTGAAGTAAAGTGAATGAATTATAATTCTCTTTTTGGAACTCTTAAGTACATTTTTTTTTTTAAATAAGCAATCTCTTGCTTTGGCCTGTAAAGTAGAACAAAATTAGACACTTTTAAAAACAAGTAATTGGCCACTATAAATTTCAGTTACCATTGCAAAACAATCTGGAATGTTTTTAAAAATTTAGAAGAGTGAGCCTTTAATGCAGGCTGTTCTTAATAGTTGGTGTTGGGAGGAGGAATATTTAAATTAGGCAATTTAATAACGTTGAAAACAAAAGATATTAAAGCATGATATCTCTGTTTGAGTTTCCTGAGCAGCAGAGGAGAAGTTGACTTTGGAAAAACCAATAGGCATAAGATAAGGAGAACATGGCTCATAATTAGGCATTGACATACATTTAATACTTGATATTATAGGCTAACATTTGCCTAGTGACCAAATTGTGGTTTATCGTAATTATTTGAGTACATGGGCTACCATAATGACTTAAAAAAGAAACAATTTGAATTTTCCTTTTTGTGTAGTTGGAAGAAATTATCACTTTTCTTTTATCAGGGTATTTAGTTGGTAGTTTAGATTGTTTTTTAGTTTTGACCCCCGCCCCATCCAACACCAATTTGAGTCAAGAGCAGAAGTTTGAATTTTCCTACAGAGTCTTAATATTTTTAGAGTGTGTTAACATTGGTGTTACTGCTAGTCTTGAGGCATGTAGATCATTTCTGTTAGATATCTGTAGCTGATTTGGGGGTAAAATGTTGTCATTGTCATTTTTTATTCTATTCTCAAATACCATTGCCCTCTAAGAATTTATGATTTATTATACTTCCAGAGCCCATCCCCCTCCTTTTTCTAGACATCAAGACAGGAGAGTTTGGTGGAGGGGTAGGGGAGGAAGGGGAGGGAGAGTCCAGGGCACCATGGGGTTGAGCCTGCACAGACCAAAGTAGTGGCTGAGCAGAGCAGTTGCTTTATCTGGCCCCAGTCTTCTAAGATTCTGCCAGCAGTCCCTGTCTCCTGGTAAGTGTTCAGCAATTACCTCTTCTGTGGCTTTGGGAAGTTCTGTAAACTTTCTGAGCCTAACATTCCATATCTGGAAAATGGCATAATAATATCTACATCATGACAACTAAAGGAGATCCTATTTGTCAAGTGTTTCTCACTTCCTTTCTCGCTTCCTTCCCTGTTTTTCTACTCTCTGTTAGGTGTCTATTAAGCTGCAGGCCTATGGGTAAATTTTGGGGGGAGCTGTTGTGTGCATTTGATTGTCACTCATTTGGATTTTGTTGTGCATTTGATTGTCACTCATTCTAGTAACATCAAATGATGATAATACAGTCCCGGCGCTCAGGGAGCATCCAGTCTATGGGAGGGATGGCTACATAAGTAGGCAGTCATAACAGGATGTACTACATCCGGGAGCTTCAGCGGGCATGAGGTGCTTAGGAAGTGATACTGAAGCAGATGAATTCCAGGAGGGATCCCAAGAATCTCAAAGGCCTATATTTCAGAATACAAACTTACTACTCTCATGAATCTATCAATTGTCTCTTTGAAGGAGTGAAACCCCTCAGAGAGGTGCTACTTACATGATGTATCGTTGCTGCTCAGCCATGCCCAAACACAGTGCTGTTTTTGAAATCAATTCAGGTTTCTTTTTTCTCTCATACTCCTCTGGCTCATGAGTTCTGTTAAAAGTTTTAGGCTTTCCTATGTAGGGACATTGTTCCCCCCTCCACCGCCACCCGGGTCGTAAGGAAATCCTTATTGCCTCAGAGAACAGATTTTGGTTTTGCCTGGTTTGATTCCATTTAGTGAGGTGAAGAGAGATTTTTTTTACTACACATGACTCCTTTTGGTTCTTATTATGAATTGTAAAAATTAGCCAAAAAAAAAGGTGTTTAAAGAAATCTGTGACACTGATACATAATTATGTTATGTCCCAACTTTACATGGTAACCTTGAGCTCACATCTCTCCAACAGAATGATCACTTTAGGAAGAAGTGAGGACTTCAGGATAGATCCGAGGGAGGCATCAGCACGCTGAGTAAAATATATGGCCGTGTCTCCATTCTCCCTCATCCACAATCAATTGGATTCTTTTAGTTTAATATTTACTTGCTAAGATGAGATGCTAGTCTGCATGGTGATAAACAGTCTGCTCCTGGCATCTGAAGGTGACCTGTCAGTTCATATGGACAAATCTCCTGCTTACTGAAATGTACAAAATAAATCATTAAAGCAGGCAGGTGCTCATTCCCAGATTTAAATCACCATAGATTTATGATTTGAATTAATGCTTCATTTGGCCATAGAAATAGATGCTGAGACAAATGATATGCACTGGTTGGGGTTTCCATACTGTAGCCATCCTGATATTGATTACTGAGATGTCTTTGCAATCTCTTGTTTATATCAAGTACTATCTTGTGACAGGTTGGCTGATATGAGCTACATCGCAGATAAGAAGGAAAAATGTCCTGGATTCTTTTTAGTGGCAACACTATCCACAACATACAGGCCAGATAAATTGCTATTTTTTTGCTTTAAGGACTGATCTACATAACCAGCTTAAAAAAATGCCGTTTGGAAATTGGGACTGGGATATTGGAAAGGTAGAATTTAAAACCGATGAACCCAAGGTCAATTCCATAGTATCTGTAGCTGTGTTTTTATCTGCTTATCTTTTTTTGAGCATCATGCACATTTTTGAGGATGCTAAATTAATCACAATCGATTTAATCTAAATAAAGGAAACTTATTTTTACTTCTAGTTTTTAAATGCTATATAAATATTGACATAGTGAGCATCTCAGTAGTTTCTATGTTATTTAAATACTTGCTAAACCTAGTATCTTATTCCCTTAACTAATGACAACAAAGGAAATGACTCTTTAAAGATAAATACATTAAATATTATTCCCAAGTGCAAGACTTTGTGGACTATAATTTACCAAGAGGCAGGAAAAGACTGCATTTTTACCTTCTCTTAACATTTTATTTAAGGAAAACACTATGTACACAGTTTAAAGAATACTCGGAGGATTTAAGAGGGACCTTTGCCACTAGCTAATATCTGACTCATAGAACTGGTAAACAGCTATCAACAATAGTAGATTGCTTGCTTAGTAGGAAATGAGTTCATATCTATTCAAAATGTGATCTCAAAACAGATGTCCCAAGAAAATCTCATTGTTTAAACTATAGGCAGAACCCCCTAACTGCTGTTATTTCTTTAAGGAAGTGAAGTCATCTTAAGACTTCAGAATGTCTCTTTCTGAACACTGTGGAACACAAGCAAGGGGACACTGATGCAGTGATCCACAAACTGAACACATTTCACATGCCCAAAATGTACGATTCGTTTTCGTTTTCTTAAACTTGCAATAGTTAACAACGATGTAGGAGGTTCATGTAAACACAAGAACTTGAGTTTGGGATGAACAGCTGTGTTCTTCCATGATATTCCTTATTTGTTATTTCTGTCCATCAACCAGCAACAATAACAACAACAACAACAACAAAAAAAATGAGTGGGGGAAAAAAAAAAGCCAGGCAGATAGGAGATAAAATTATCTTACCCAGCTGACCATCCCCTTATCTTTTTTTTTTAAACCATTCCTACAGAAGTAGAATAGTTTATACTGTAGTCATTTCCTTTCTTCTAACTCACGTGTGTATTTGGAAGGAAAAAATTAATTTTATGATCTCAGGAAAAAGTCTTAGAGACCTTGAGAAAGCAAATAAAAGGAAACTGAGAACACAGGCCACCAAGCAGAGCTCTGCAGTTGCACATTGGATCCTCTGCCTTGGCAATGTTAATGAACCTCAAATCCTTCCTATAATTAGATGAGGGAATTGCTTATATTTTCAAACAGATGATGCTGCTATAATGAAACGATTGACAGGGAATTTAAGAGTGTCTACAGTAGTCATTTGGTTTCTGTTATAAAAAAAAAAAAGTTTAAAAAGAAGATTGGCTTTAGACATAGGTCCTGAGAGAGGTAGTAATTTACATAGCATGCTATGACAGGTGTCTTTGTATAGTAAGGAAATAAAATGGAAGACTAGAGAAATGATGGGCAGGTACAGCAATTTTTTGGGGAGGGGTGTCCTATGCTTATTCTGCTTAGGTTCTTTAAAAGGGGCCGAGGCTCAAGAGATGGATCCGGATTGAGTGCACAGCTGTAACTGCTGATGAGCTAATTGCTCCTTATCTCTCAGCCCCATTCATCTTCATTTTTTACCAATTACTGAGAATTATCTGTGTTCTCAGTTGGATATGAGAGTTAATCCTTTTTGGTTAAGC